>NW_027274664.1:0-88203 GCF_030028105.1 Mobula birostris | reverse complement strand
TCACCAGCCTGTCTATCATCCTCGATGTACTTTGCACCCCATCACCAGTCTGTCTATCATGCATGATTTACAATCCACCCCATCACCAGCCTGTCTCTCGTCCTCGATGTACAATCCACCCCATCACCACCCTGTCAGTCGTCCTCGATGTACATTCCACCCCATCACCAGGCTGTCTATCGTCCTCGATGTACAATCCACCCCATCACCAGCCTGTCTATCGTCCTCGATGTACAATCCACCCCATCACCAGCCTCTTTATCGTCCTCGATGAACAATCCACCCCATCACCAGCCTGTCAGTCGTCCTCGATGTACATTCCACCCCATCACCAGGCTGTCTATCGTCCTCGATATACAATCCACCCCATCACCAGCCGGTCTATCGACCTCGATGTGTATACCACCCCATCACCAGCCTGTCTATCGTCCTCGATGTACATTCCACCCCATCACCATCCTGTCTATCGTCCTCGATGTACAATTCACCCATCACCAGCCTGTCTATCGTCCTCGATGTACAATCCACCCCATCACCAGCCTGTCTATCATCCTCGATGTACAATCCACCCCATCACAAGCCTGTCTATTCTCCTTGATGTACATACCACCCCATTACCAACCTGGCTATCGTCCTCGATGTTCATACCACCCCATCACCAGCCTGTCTATCGTCCTCGATGTATAATCCACCCCAGCACCAGCCTGTCTATCGTCCTCGATGTACAATCCACCCCATCACCAGGCTGTCTATAGTCCTCTATGTACAATCCACGCCATCAGCAGCCTGACATTCGTCCTCAATGTACAATCCACCCACTCACCAGCCTGTCTATCGTCCTCGATGTACATACCACCCCATCACCAGCCTGTCTATCGTCCTCGATGTACAATCCACCCAATCACGAACCTGTCTATCGTCCTCGATGTACCAATCCACTCCATCACCAGCCTGTGTATCGTCTTCGATGTACATACCACTCCATCACCAGCCTATCTATCGTACTCGATGTACATACCACTCCATCACCAGCCTGTCTATCGTCCTCGACTTACATACCACCCCATCACCAGCCTGTCTATCGTCCTCGAAGTACAATCCACCCCATCACCAGCCTGTCTATCGTCCTTGATGTACATACCACCCCATCACCAGCCTGTCTATCGTCTTCGATGTACAATCCACCCCATCACAAGCCTGTCTATTCTCCTTCATGTACATACCACCCCATTACCAACCTGGCTATCGTCCTCGATGTTCATACCACCCCATCACCAGCCTGTCTATCGTCCTCGATGTGCAATACACACCATCACCAGCTTGTCTATCGTCCTCGATGTACAATCCACCTCATCACCAGCCTGTATATCGTCCACGATGCACATACCACCCCATCACCAGCTTGTCTATCGTACTCGATGTACAATCCAACCCATCACCAGCCTGTCTATCGTCCTCGATGTACATTCCATCCCATCACCAGCCTGCCTATCGTCCTCGATTTACATACCACCCCATCACCAGCCTGTCTATCGTCCTCGATGTTCAATCCATCCCATCACCAGCCTGTCTATCGTCCTCGATGTTCAATCCAACCCATCACCAGCCTGTCTGTCGTCCTCGATGAACATACCACCCCATCACGAGCCTGTCCATCGTCCTCGATGTACATACCACCCCATTACCAGCCTGTCTATCGTCCTCGATGTACATACCACCCCATCACCAGCCTGTCTATCGTCCTTATTATAAATTCCACCCCATCACCAGCCTGTCTATCGTCCTCGATGTACAATCCACCTCATCACCAGCCTGTCAATCGTCCTTATTATACAATCCACCCCATCACCAGTCTGTCTATCGTCCTCGATGTACATTCCATCCGATCACCAGCCTGTCTATCGTCCTCGATATGCAATCCACCCCATCACCAGCCTGTCTATCGTCCTTATTATACATTCCACCCCATCACCAGCCTGTCTATCGTCTTCGATGTACAATCCACCCCATCACCAGCCTGTCAATCGTCCTTATTATACAATCCACCCCATCACCAGTCTGTCTATCGTGCTCGATGTACATACCACCCCATCACCAGCCTGTCTATCGTCCTCGAAGTATATTCCAACCCATCACCAGCCTGTCTATCGTCGTCGATGTACAATCCACCCAATCACCAGCCTGTCTATCGTCCTCGATGTACAATCCACCCCACCACCAGCCTGTCTATCGTCCTCGATGTACATACCACCCCATCACCAGCCTGTCTATCTTCCTCGAAAAACAATCCGCCCCATCACCAGCCTGTCCATCGTCCTCGATGTACATACCACGCCATCACCAGCCTGTCTATCATCTTGAATGTACATACCACCCCACCAGCAGCCTGTCTATCGTCCTCGATGTACATACCACCCCATCACCAGCCTGTCTATCGTCCTCGATGTACAATCCACCCCATCAACAGCCTGTCTATCGTCCTCGATGTACAATCCACCCCATCACCAGCCTGTCTATCGTCCTCGATGTACAATCCACCCCATCACCAGCCTGTCTATCGTCCTCGATGTACAATTACACACTATCACCAGCTTGTCTATCGTCCTCGATGTACATACCACCCCGTCACCAACCTGTCTATCGTCGTCGATGTACAATCCACCCAATCACCAGCCTGACTATCGTCCTCGATGTACATACCACCCCATCACCAGCCTGTCTATCGCCCTCGATGTACATACCACCCCATCACCAGCCTGTCTATCGTCCTCGATGTACAATCCACCCCATCACCAGCCTGTCTATCGTCCTCGATGTACATACCACCCCATCACCAGCCTGTCTATCGTCCTCGATGTACAATACACACCATCACCAGCTTGTCTATCGTCCTCGATGTACAATCCACCTCATCACCAGCCTGTATATCGTCCACGATGCACATAACACCCCATCACCAGCTTGTCTATCGTACTCGATGTACAATCCAACCCATCACCAGCCTGTCTATCGTCCTCGATGTACATTCCATCCCATCACCAGCCTGCCTATCGTCCTCGATTTACATACCACCCCATCACCAGCCTGTCTATCGTCCTCGATGTTCAATCCAACCCATCACCAGCCTGTCTATCGTCCTCGATGTACATACCACCCCATCACTAGCCTATCGTCCTCGATGTACATACCACCCCATCAACAGCCTGTCTGTCGTCCTCGATGTACATACCACCCCATCACCAGCCTGTTTATCGTCCCCGATGTACAATCCACCCCATCACCCGCCTGTGTATCGTCCCTCAATTTACATACCACCCCATCACCAGCCTGTCTATCGTCCTCGATGTACAATCCACCCCATCACCAGCCTGTCTACCGTCCTTATTATACATTCCACCCCATTATAAGCCTGTCTATCGTCCTCGATCTACAATCCACCCCATCACCAGCCTGTCTATCGTCTCGATGTACAATCCACTCCATCTACCAGCCTGTCTATCGTCCTCGATTTACATACCACCCCATCACCAGCCTGTCTATCGTCCTCGATGTACATACCACCCCATCACGAGCCTATCGTCCTCGATGTACATACCACCACATCACGAGCCTGTCTATCGTCCTCGATGTACATACCACCCCATTACCAGCCCTGTCTATCGGCCTCGATGTACATACCACACCATCACCAGCCTGTTTATCATCGTCGATGTACAATTCACCCCTTCACCAGCCTGTCTCTCGTCCTCGATGTCAATTCCATCCCATCACCAGCCTGTCTATCGTCCTCGATATACAATCCACCCCATCACCAGCCTGTCTATCGTCCTCGATGTACAATCCACGCCATCAGCAGCCTGTCATTCTTCCTCGATGTACAATCCACCCATCACCAGCCTGTCTATCATCCTCGATGTACATACCACCCCATCACCAGCCTGTCTATCGTCCTCGATGTATAATCCACCCACACACCAGCCTGTCTATCGTCCTCGATATACATTACCACTGCATCAACAGCCTGTCTATAGTCCTCGATGTACATGCCACCCCATCACCTGCCTGTCTATCGTCCTCGATGTACAATCCACCCCATCACGAACCTATCGTCCACGATGTACAATCCACCCCATCCCCAGCCTGTCTATCGTCCTCGATGTACAATCCACTCCATCACCAGCCTGTCTATCGTCCTCTATGTACATCCACCCCATCACCAGCCTGTTTATATCCTCGATGTACAATCCACCCCATCGCCACCCTGTCTATCGACCTTGATGTACATAACACCCCATCACCAGCCTGCCTATCGTCCTCGATATACATACCACCCCATCACCAGCCTGTCTATCGTCCTTGATGTGCAGACCACCCCATCCACCAGCCTGTCTATCGTCCTCGATGTACAATCCACCCAATCACGAACATGTCTATCGTCCTCGATGTACAATCCACCCCATCACCAGCCTGTTTATATCCTCGATGTACAATCCACCCAATCACCAGCCTGTCGACCTTGATGTACATAACACCCCATCACCAGCCTGTCTATCGTCCTCGATGTACAATTCGCCCCATCACCAGCCTGACTATCGCCCTCGATGTGCAATCCACTCCATCACCAGCCTGTCTATCGTCCTCGATGTACAATTCGCCCCATCACCAGCCTGACTATCGCCGTCGATGTACATACCACCCCATCACCAGCCTGTCTATCGTCCTCGATGTACAACCCACTCCATCACCAGCCTGTCTATCGTCCTCGATGTACATAACACCCCATCACCAGCCTGTCTATCGTCCTCGATGTACAATTCGCCCCATCACCAGCCTGACTATCGCCCTCGATCTACAATCCACACCATCACCAGCCTGTCTACTGTCCTTCTTATACATTCCACCCCTTTACCAGCCTGTCTATCATCCTCGATGTACTTTGCACCCCATCACCAGTCTGTCTATCTTGCATGATTTACAATCCACCCCATCACCAGCCTGTCTCTCGTCCTCGATGTACAATCCACCCCATCACCACCCTGTCAGTCGTCCTCGATGTACATTCCACCCCATCACCAGGCTGTCTATCGTCCTCGATATACAATCCACCCCATCACCAGGCTGTCTATCGTCCTCGATATACAATCCACCCCATCACCAGCCTGTCTATCGTCCTCGATGTACATTAATCCCATCACCAGCCTGTCTATCGTCCTCGATATACAATCCACCCCATCACCAGGCTGTCTATCGTCGTCGATGTACAATCCACGCCATCAGCAGCCTGTCATTCGTCCTCGATGTACAATCCACCCCATCACCAGCCTCTCTATCGTCCTCGATGTAGAATCCACCCCATCACCAGCCTGTCTATCGTCCTTGGTGTACATAACACCCCATCACCAGCCTGTCTATCGTCCTCGATGTACATACCACCCCATCACCAGCCTGTCTATCGTCCTCGATGTACAATCCACCCCATCACCAGCCTGTCTATCGTCCTCGATGTACAATCCACCCCATCACCAGCCTCTTTATCGTCCTCGATGTACAATCCACCCCATCACCAGCCTGTCAGTCGTCCTCGATGTACATTCCACCCCATCACCAGGCTGTCTATCGTCCTCGATATACAATCCACCCCATCACCAGCCGGTCTATCGACCTCGATGTGTATACCACCCCATCACCAGCCTGTCTATCGTCCTCGATGTACATTCCACCCCATCACCACCCTGTCTATCGTCCTCGATGTACAATTCACCCATCACCAGCCTGTCCATCGTCCTCGATGTACAATCCACCCCATCACCAGCCTGTCTATCATCCTCGATGTACAATCCACCCCATCACAAGCCTGTCTATTCTCCTTGATGTACATACCACCCCATTACCAACCTGGCTATCGTCCTCGATGTTCATACCACCCCATCACCAGCCTGTCTATCGTCCTCGATGTATAATCCACCCCAGCACCAGCCTGTCTATCGTCCTCGATGTACAATCCACCCCATCACCAGGCTGTCTATAGTCCTCTATGTACAATCCACGCCATCAGCAGCCTGACATTCGTCCTCAATGTACAATCCACCCACTCACCAGCCTGTCTATCGTCCTCGATGTACATACCACCCCATCACCAGCCTGTCTATCGTCCTCGATGTACAATCCACCCAATCACGAACCTGTCTATCGTCCTCGATGTACAATCCACTCCATCACCAGCCTGTGTATCGTCTTCGATGTACATACCACTCCATCACCAGCCTATCTATCGTACTCGATGTACATACCACTCCATCACCAGCCTGTCTATCGTCCTCGACTTACATACCACCCCATCACCAGCCTGTCTATCGTCCTCGAAGTACAATCCACCCCTTCACCAGCCTGTCTATCGTCCTTGATGTACATACCACCCCATCACCAGCCTCTCTATCGTCTTCGATGTACAATCCACCCCATCACAAGCCTGTCTATTCTCCTTGATGTACATACCACCCCATTACCAACCTGGCTATCGTCCTCGATGTTCATACCACCCCATCACCAGCCTGTCTATCGTCCTCGATGTGCAATACACACCATCACCAGCTTGTCTATCGTCCTCGATGTACAATCCACCTCATCACCAGCCTGTATATCGTCCACGATGCACATACCACCCCATCACCAGCTTGTCTATCGTACTCGATGTACAATCCAACCCATCACCAGCCTGTCTATCGTCCTCGATGTACATTCCATCCCATCACCAGCCTGCCTATCGTCCTCGATTTACATACCACCCCATCACCAGCCTGTCTATCGTCCTCGATGTTCAATCCATCCCATCACCAGCCTGTCTGTCGTCCTCGATGTTCAATCCAACCCATCACCAGCCTGTCTATCGTCCTTATTATACATTCCACCCCATCACCAACCTGTCTATCGTCCTCGATGTACATAACACCCCATCACCAGCCTGCCTATCGTCCTCGATATACATACCACCCCATCACCAGCCTGTCTATCGTCCTCGATGTACAGACCACCCCATCACCAGCCTGTCTATCGTCCTCGATGTGCAGACCACCCCATCACCAGCCTGTCTATCGTCCTCGATGTACAATCCACCCACTCACCAGCCTGTCTATCGTCCTCGATGTACATACCACCCCATCACCAGCCTGTCTATCGTCCTCGATGTACATACCACCCCATCACCAGCCTGTCTATCGTCCTCGATCAACAATCCACCCAATCACGAACCTGTCTATCGTCCTCGATGTACAATCCACTCCATCACCAGCCTGTGTATCGTCTTCGATGTACATACCACTCCATCACCAGCCTATCTATCGTACTCGATGTACATACCACTCCATCACCAGCCTGTCTATCGTCCTCGACTTACATACCACCCCATCACCAGCCTGTCTATCGTCCTCGAAGTACAATCCACCCCATCACCAGCCTGTCTATCGTCCTTAATGTACATACCACCCCATCACCAGCCTGTCTATCGTCTTCGATGTACAATCCACCCCATCACAAGCCTGTCTATTCTCCTTGATGTACATACCACCCCATTACAAACCTGGCTATCGTCCTCGATGTTCATACCACCCCATCACCAGCCTGTCTATCGTCCTCGATGTGCAATACACACCATCACCAGCTTGTCTATCGTCCTCGATGTACAATCCACCTCATCACCAGCCTGTATATCGTCCACGATGCACATACCACCCCATCACCAGCTTGTCTATCGTACTCGATGTACAATCCAACCCATCACCAGCCTGTCTATCGTCCTCGATGTACATTCCATCCCATCACCAGCCTGCCTATCGTCCTCGATTTACACACCACCCCATCACCAGCCTGTCTATCGTCCTCGATGTTCAATCCATCCCATCACCAGCCTGTCGATCGTCCTCGATGTTCAATCCAACCCATCACCAGCCTGTCTATCGTCCTTATTATACATTCCACCCCATCACCAACCTGTCTATCGTCCTCGATGTACATAACACCCCATCACCAGCCTGCCTATCGTCCTCGATATACATACCACCCCATCACCAGCCTGTCTATCGTCCTCGATGTACAGACCACCCCATCACCAGCCTGTCTATCGTCCTCGATGTGCAGACCACCCCATCACCAGCCTGTCTATTGTCCTCGATGTACAATCCACTCCATCACCAGCCTATCTATCGTCCTCGATGTAAATACCACCCCATCACCAGCCTGTCCATCGTCCTCGATGTACATACCACCCCATTACCAGCCTGTCTATCGTCCTCGATGTACATACCACCACATCACCAGCCTGTCTATCGTCCTCGATGTTCAATCCACCCCATCAGCAGCCTGTCATTCGTCCTCTATGTACAATCCACCCCATCAGCAGCCTGACATTCGTCCTCAATGTACAATCCACCCACTCACCAGCCTGTCTATCGTCCTCGATGTACATACCACCCCATCACCAGCCTGTCTATCGTCCTCGATGTACATACCACCCCATCACCAGCCTGTCTATCGTCCTCGATGTACAATCCACCCAATCACGAACCTGTCTATCGTCCTCGATTTACATACCACCCCATCACCAGCCTGTCTATCATCCTCGATGTACAATCCACCCCATCACCAGCCTCTTTATCGTCCTCGATGTACAATCCACCCCATCACCACCCTGTCAGTCGTCCTCGATGTACATTCCACCCCATCACCAGGCTGTCTATCGTCCTCGATATACAATCCACCCCATCACCAGCCGGCCTATCGACCTTGATGTGTATACCACCCCATCACCAGCCTGTCTATCGTCCTCGATGTACATTCCACCCCATCACGAGCCTGTCTATCGTCCTCGATGTACAATCCACTCCATCACCAGCCTGTCTATCGTCCTCGATGTACATTCCACCCCATCACCACCCTGTCTATCATCCTCGATGTACAATCCACCCCATCACAAGCCTGTCTATTCTCCTTGATGTACATACCACCCCATTACCAACCTGGCTATCGTCCTCGATGTTCATACCACCCCATCACCAGCCTGTCTATCGTCCTCTATGTATAATCCACCCCAGCACCAGCCTGTCTATAGTCCTCTACGTACAATCCACGCCATCAGCGGCCTGACATTCGTCCTCGATGTACAATCCACCCACTCACCAGCCTGTCTATCGTCCTCGATGTACATACCACCCCATCACCAGCCTGTCTATCGTCCTCGATGTACATACCACCCCATCACCAGCCTGTCTATCGTCCTCGATGTACATACCACCCCATCACCAGCCTGTCCATCGTCCTCGATGTACAATCCACCCAATCACGAACCTGTCTATCGTCCTCGATGTACAATCCACTCCATCACCAGCCTGTCTATCGTCTTCGATGTACATACCACTCCATCACCAGCCTATCTATCGTCTTCGATGTACATACCACTCCATCACCAGCCTATCTATCGTACTCGATGTACATACCACCCCATCACCAGCCTGTCTATCGTTCTCGATGTACAATCCACCCAATCACGAACCTGTCTATCGTCCTCGATGTAGAATCCACTCCATCACCAGCCTGTCTATCGTCTTCGATGTACATACCACTCCATCACCAGCCTATCCATCGTACTCGATGTACATACCACCCCTTCACCAGCCGGTCTATCGTCCTTTTTATACATTCCACCCCATCACCAGCCTCTTTATCGTCCTCGATGTACAATCCACCCCATCACCACCCTGTCAGTCGTCCTCGATGTACATTCCACCCCATCACCAGGCTGTCTATCGTCCTCGATGTACAATTCACCCCATCACCAGCCTGTCTATCGTCCTCGATGTACATTCCACCCCATCACCACCCTGTCTATCGTCCTCGATGTACAATTCACCCATCACCAGCCATTCTATCGTCCTCGATGTACAATCCACCCCATCACCAGCCTGTCTATCGTCCTCGATGTACATACCACCCCATCACCAACCTGTCTATCGTCGTCGATGTACAATCCACCCAATCACCAGCCTGACTATCGTCCTCGATGTACATACCACCCCATCACCAGCCTGTCTATCGCCGTCGATGTGCATACCACCCCATTACCAGCCTGTCTATCGTCCTCGATGTACAATCCACCCCATCACCAGCCTGTCTATCGTCCTCGATGTACATACCACCCCATCACCACCCTGTCAGTCGTCCTCGATGTACATTCCACCCCATCACCAGGCTGTCTATCGTCCTCGATATACAATCCACCCCATCACCAGGCTGTCTATCGTCCTCGATGTACAATCCACCCCATCACCAGCCTGTCTATCGTCCTCGATGTACATTCCACCCCATCACCACCCTGTCTATCATCCTCGATGTACAATCCACCCCATCACAAGCCTGTCTATTCTCCTTGATGTACATACCACCCCATTACCAACCTGGCTATCGTCCTCGATGTTCATACCACCCCATCACCAGCCTGTCTATCGTCCTCGATGTATAATCCACCCCAGCACCAGCCTGTCTATAGTCCTCTACGTACAATCCACGCCATCAGCAGCCTGACATTCGTCCTCGATGTACAATCCACCCACTCACCAGCCTGTCTATCGTCCTCGATGTACATACCACCCCATCACCAGCCTGTCCATCGTCCTCGATGTACATACCACCCCATCACCAGCCTGTCTATCGTCCTCGATGTACATACCACCCCATCACCAGCCTGTCCATCGTCCTCGATGTACAATCCACCCAATCACGAACCTGTCTATCGTCCTCGATGTACAATCCACTCCATCACCAGCCTGTCTATCGTCTTCGATGTACATACCACTCCATCACCAGCCTATCTATCGTCTTCGATGTACATACCACTCCATCACCAGCCTATCTATCGTACTCGATGTACAATCCACCCAATCACGAACCTGTCTATCGTCCTCGATGTAGAATCCACTCCATCACCAGCCTGTCTATCGTCTTCGATGTACATACCACTCCATCACCAGCCTATCCATCGTACTCGATGTACATACCACCCCTTCACCAGCCTGTCTATCGTCCTCGAAGTACAATCCACCCCATCACCAGCCTGTCTATTGTCCTCGATGTACAATCCACCCCATCACCAGCCGGTCTATCGTCCTTTTTATACATTCCACCCCATCACCAGCCTCTTTATCGTCCTCGATGTACAATCCACCCCATCACCACCCTGTCAGTCGTCCTCGATGTACATTCCACCCCATCACCAGGCTGTCTATCGTCCTCGATGTACAATTCACCCCATCACCAGCCTGTCTATCGTCCTCGATGTACATTCCACCCCATCACCACCCTGTCTATCGTCCTCGATGTACAATTCACCCATCACCAGCCATTCTATCGTCCTCGATGTACAATCCACCCCATCACCAGCCTGTCTATCGTCCTCGATGTACATTCCACCCCATCACCAACCTGTCTATCGTCGTCGATGTACAATCCACCCAATCACCAGCCTGACTATCGTCCTCGATGTACATACCACCCCATCACCAGCCTGTCTATCGCCGTCGATGTGCATACCACCCCATTACCAGCCTGTCTATCGTCCTCGATGTACAATCCACCCCATCACCAGCCTGTCTATCGTCCTCGATGTACATACCACCCCATCACCACCCTGTCAGTCGTCCTCGATGTACATTCCACCCCATCACCAGGCTGTCTATCGTCCTCGATATACAATCCACCCCATCACCAGGCTGTCTATCGTCCTCGATATACAATCCACCCCATCACCAGCCTGTCTATCGTCCTCGATGTACATTAATCCCATCACCAGCCTGTCTATCGTCCTCGATATACAATCCACCCCATCACCAGGCTGTCTATCGTCGTCGATGTACAATCCACGCCATCAGCAGCCTGTCATTCGTCCTCGATGTACAATCCAGCCCATCACCAGCCTGTCTATCGTCGTCGATGTACAATCCACGCCATCAGCAGCCTGTCATTCGTCCTCGATGTACACTCCACCCAATCACCAGCCTGTCTATCGTCCTCGATATACATACCACCCCATCACCAGCCTGTCTATCGTCCTCGATGTAAAATCCACCCCATCACCAGCCTGTCTATCGTCCTTGGTGTACATAACACCCCATCACCAGCCTGTCTATCGTCCTCGATGTACATACCACCCCATCACCAGCCTGTCTATCGTCCTCGATGTACAATCCACCCCATCACTAGCCTGTCTATCGTCCTCGATGTACAATCCACCCCATCACCAGCCTCTTTATCGTCCTCGATGTACAATCCACCCCATCACCAGCCTGTCAGTCGTCCTCGATGTACATTCCACCCCATCACCAGCCTGTCTATCGTCCTCGATGTACAATCCACCCCAGCACCAGCCTGTCTATCATCCTCGATGTACAATCCACCCCATCACAAGCCTGTCTATTCTCCTTGATGTACATACCACCCCATTACCAACCTGGCTATCGTCCTCGATGTTCATACCACCCCATCACCAGCCTGTCTATCGTCCTCGATGTATAATCCACCCCAGCACCAGCCTGTCTATTGTCCTTGATGTACAATACACACCATCACCAGCTTGTCTATCGTCCTCGATGTACAATCCACCTCATCACCAGCCTGTGTATCGTCCACGATGCACATACCACCCCATCACCAGCCTGTCTATCGTCCTCGATGTACATACCACCCCATCACCAGCCTGTCTATCATCCTCGATGTTCAATCCATCCCATCACCAGCCTGTCTATCGTCCTCGATGTTCAATCCAACCCATCACCAGCCTGTCTATCGTCCTTATTATACATTCCACCCCATCACCAACCTGTCTATCGTCCTCGATGTACAATCCACCCCACCACCAGCCTTTCTATCGTCCTGGATGAACAATCCACGCCATCAACAGCCTGTGATTCGTCCTCGATCTACAATCTACCCCATCACTAGCCTGTCTATCGTCCTCGATGTACATACCACCCCATCACCACCCTGTCAGTCGTCCTCGATGTACATACCACCCCATCACCACCCTGTCAGTCGTCCTCGATGTACATTCCACCCCATCACCAGGCTGTCTATCGTCCTCGATATACAATCCACCCCATCACCAGGCTGTCTATCGTCCTCGATATACAATCCACCCCATCACCAGCCTGTCTATCGTCCTCGATGTACATTAATCCCATCACCAGCCTGTCTATCGTCCTCGATATACAATCCACCCCATCACCAGGCTGTCTATCGTCGTCGATGTACAATCCACGCCATCAGCAGCCTGTCATTCATCCTCGATGTACAATCCAGCCCATCACTAGCCTGTCTATCGTCGTCGATGTACAATCCACGCCATCAGCAGCCTGTCATTCGTCCTCGATGTACACTCCACCCAATCACCAGCCTGTCTATCGTCCTCGATATACATACCACCCCATCACCAGCCTGTCTATCGTCCTCGATGTAAAATCCACCCCATCACCAGCCTGTCTATCGTCCTTGGTGTACATAACACCCCATCACCAGCCTGTCTATCGTCCTCGATGTACATACCACCCCATCACCAGCCTGTCTATCGTCCTCGATGTACAATCCACCCCATCACTAGCCTGTCTATCGTCCTCGATGTACAATCCACCCCATCACCAGCCTCTTTATCGTCCTCGATGTACAATCCACCCCATCACCAGCCTGTCAGTCGTCCTCGATGTACATTCCACCCCATCACCAGCCTGTCTATCGTCCTCGATGTACAATCCACCCCAGCACCAGCCTGTCTATCATCCTCGATGTACAATCCACCCCATCACAAGCCTGTCTATTCTCCTTGATGTACATACCACCCCATTACCAACCTGGCTATCGTCCTCGATGTTCATACCACCCCATCACCAGCCTGTCTATCGTCCTCGATGTATAATCCACCCCAGCACCAGCCTGTCTATTGTCCTTGATGTACAATACACACCATCACCAGCTTGTCTATCGTCCTCGATGTACAATCCACCTCATCACCAGCCTGTGTATCGTCCACGATGCACATACCACCCCATCACCAGCTTGTCTATCGTACTCGATGTACAATCCAACCCATCACCAGCCTGTCTATCGTCCTCGATGTACATTCCATCCCATCACCAGCCTGCCTATCGTCCTCGATTTACATACCACCCCATCACCAGCCTGTCTATCGTCCTCGATGTACATACCACCCCATCACCAGCCTGTCTATCATCCTCGATGTTCAATCCATCCCATCACCAGCCTGTCCATCGTCCTCGATGTTCAATCCAACCCATCACCAGCCTGTCTATCGTCCTTATTATACATTCCACCCCATCACCAACCTGTCTATCGTCCTCGATGTACAATCCACCCCACCACCAGCCTTTCTATCGTCCTGGATGAACAATCCACGCCATCAACAGCCTGTGATTCGTCCTCGATCTACAATCTACCCCATCACTAGCCTGTCTACCGTCCTTATTATACATTCCACCCCATTATAAGCCTGTCTATCGTCCTCGATCTACAATCCACCCCATCACCAGCCTGTCTATCGTCCTTGATGTACAATCCACTCCATCACCAGCCTGTCTATCGTCCTCGATTTACATACCACCCCATCACCAGCCTGTCTATCGTCCTCGATGTACATACCACCCCATCACGAGCCTATCGTCCTCGATGTACATACCACCACATCACGAGCCTGTCTGCTGTCCTTTTTATACATTCCACCCCTTCACCAGCCTGTCTATCATCCTCGATGTACTTTGCACCCATCACCAGCCTGTCTATCATGCATGATTTACAATCCTCCCCAACACCAGCCTGTCTCTCGTCCTCGATGTACAATCCACCCCATCACCAAGCTGTCTATAGTCCTCTATGTACAATCCACGCCATCAGCAGCCTGTCATTCGTCCTCGATGTATATACCACCCCATCACCAGCCTGTCTATCGTCCTCGTTGTACATACCACCCCATCACCTGCCTGTCTATCGTCCTCGATCTACAATCCATCCCATCACCAGCCTGTCTATCGTCCTCGATGTTCAATCCACCCCATCACCAGCCTGTCTATCGTCCTTATTATACATTCCACCCCATCACCAACCTGTCTATCGTCCTCGATGTACAATCCACCCCATCACCAGCCTGTCTGTCGTCCTCGATGTACATACCACCCCATCACCAGCCTGTCTATCGTCCTGGATGTTCAATCCATCCCATCACCAGCCTGTCTATCGTCCTCGATGTTCAATTCAACCCATCACCAGCCTGTCTATCGTCCTTATTATACATTCCACCCCATCACCAACCTGTCTATCGTCCTCGATGTACAATCCACCCCATCACCAGCCTGTCTGTCGTCCTCGATGTACATGCCACCCCATCACCAGCCTGTCTATCGTCCTCGATGTACAATCCACCCCATCACCAGTCTGTCTATCATCCTCGATGTACAATCCACTCCATCACCAGCCTGTCTATCGTCCTCGATGTACATACCACCCCATCACGAGCCTATCGTCCTCGATGTACATACCACCCCATCACCAGCCTGTTTATCGTCCCCGATATACAATCCACCCCACCAACAGCCTGTCTATCGTCCTCGATGTATAATCCACCCCAGCACCAGCCTGTCTATCATCCTCGATGTACAATACACACCATCACCAGCTTGTCTATCGTCCTCGATGTACAATCCACCTCATCACCAGCCTGTATATCGTCCACGATGCAGATACCACCCCATCACCAGCTTGTCTATCGTACTCGATGTACAATCCAACCCATCACCAGCCTGTCTATCGTCCTCGATGTACATTCCATCCCATCACCAGCCTGCCTATCGTCCTCGATTTACATACCACCCCATCACCAGCCTGTCTATCGTCCTCGATGTACATACCACCCCATCACCAGCCTGTCTATCGTCCTCGATGTTCAATCCATCCCATCACCAGCCTGTCTATCGTCCTCGATGTTCAATCCAACCCATCACCAGCCTGTCTATCGTCCTTATTATACATTCCACCCCATCACCAACCTGTCTATCGTCCTCGATGTACAATCCACCCCATCACCAGCCTGTCTGTCGTCCTCGATGTACATACCACCCCATCACCAGCCTGTCTATCGTCCTCGATGTTCAATCCATCCCATCACCAGCCTGTCTATCGTCCTCGATGTTCAATCCAACCCATCACCAGCCTGTCTATCGTCCTTATTATACATTCCACCCCATCACCAACCTGTCTATCGTCCTCGATGGACAATCCACCCCATCACCAGCCTGTCTGTCGTCCTCGATGTACATACCACCCCATCACCAGCCTGTCTATCGTCCTCGATGTACAATCCACCCCATCACCAGTCTGTCTATCATCCTCGATGTACAATCCACTCCATCACCAGCCTGTCTATCGTCCTCGATGTACATACCACCCCATCACGAGCCTATCGTCCTCGATGTACATACCACCCCATCACCAGCCTGTTTATCGTCCCCGATATACAATCCACCCCACCAACAGCCTGTCTATCGTCCTCGATGTACAATCCACACCATCACCAGCCTTTCTATCGTCTTCGATGAAAAATCCACGCCATCACCAGCCTGTCTATCGTCCTCGATGTACAATCCACCCCACCACCAGCCTTTCTATCGTCCTGGATGTACAATCCACGCCATCAACAGCCTGTGATTCGTCCTCGATCTACAATCTACCCCATCACCAGCCTGTCTACCGTCCTTATTATACATTCCACCCCATTATAAGCCTGTCTATCGTCCTCGATCTACAATCCACCCCATCACCAGCCTGTCTATCGTCCTCGATGTACAATCCACTCCATCACCAGCCTGTCTATCGTCCTCGATTTACATACCACCCCATCACCAGCCTGTCTATCGTCCTCGATGTTCAATCCAACCCATCACCAGCCTGTCTATCGTCCTCGATGTACATACCACCCCATCACTAGCCTATCGTCCTCGATGTACATACCACCCCATCAACAGCCTGTCTGTCGTCCTCGATGTACATACCACCCCATCACCAGCCTGTCTATCGTACTCGATGTACAATCCAACCCATCACCAGCCTATCTATCGTCCTCGATGTACAATCCACTCCATCACCAGCCTGTCCATCGTCCTCGATTTACATACCACCCCATCACCATCCTGTCTATCGTCCTCGATGTACATACCACCACATCACGAGCCTGTCTATCGTCCTCGATGTACATACCACCCCATTACCAGCCTGTCTATCGGCCTCGATGTACATACCACACCATCAGCAGCCTGTTTATCATCGTCGATGTACAATTCTCCCCTTCACCAGCCTGTCTCTCGTCCTCGATGTCAATTCCATCCCATCACCAGCCTGTCTATCGTCCTCGATATACAATCCACCCCATCACCAGGCTGTCCATAGTCCTTTATGTACAATCCACGCCATCAGCAGCCTGTCATTCTTCCTCGATGTACAATCCACCCCATCACCAGCCTGTCTATCATCCTCGATGTACATACCACCCCATCACCAGCCTGTCTATCGTCCTCGATGTATAATCCACCCACACACCAGCCTGTCTATCGTCCTCGATATACATACCACCGCATCACCAGCCTGTCTATAGTCCTCGATGTACATGCCACCCCATCACCTGCCTGTCTATCGTCCTCGATGTACAATCCACCCCATCACGAACCTATCGTCCACGATGTACAATCCACCCCATCCCCAGCCTGTCTATCGTACTCGATGTACAATCCAACCCATCACCAGCCTATCTATCGTCCTCGATGTACAATCCACTCCATCACCAGCCTGTCCATCGTCCTCGATTTACATACCACCCCATCACCATCCTGTCTATCGTCCTCGATGTACATACCACCACATCACGAGCCTGTCTATCGTCCTCGATGTACATACCACCCCATTACCAGCCTGTCTATCGGCCTCGATGTACATACCACACCATCAGCAGCCTGTTTATCATCGTCGATGTACAATTCTCCCCTTCACCAGCCTGTCTCTCGTCCTCGATGTCAATTCCATCCCATCACCAGCCTGTCTATCGTCCTCGATATACAATCCACCCCATCACCAGGCTGTCCATAGTCCTTTATGTACAATCCACGCCATCAGCAGCCTGTCATTCTTCCTCGATGTACAATCCACCCCATCACCAGCCTGTCTATCATCCTCGATGTACATACCACCCCATCACCAGCCTGTCTATCGTCCTCGATGTATAATCCACCCACACACCAGCCTGTCTATCGTCCTCGATATACATACCACCGCATCACCAGCCTGTCTATAGTCCTCGATGTACATGCCACCCCATCACCTGCCTGTCTATCGTCCTCGATGTACAATCCACCCCATCACGAACCTATCGTCCACGATGTACAATCCACCCCATCCCCAGCCTGTCTATCGTACTCGATGTACAATCCAACCCATCACCAGCCTATCTATCGTCCTCGATGTACAATCCACTCCATCACCAGCCTGTCCATCGTCCTCGATTTACATACCACCCCATCACCATCCTGTCTATCGTCCTCGATGTACATACCACCACATCACGAGCCTGTCTATCGTCCTCGATGTACATACCACCCCATTACCAGCCTGTCTATCGGCCTCGATGTACATACCACACCATCAGCAGCCTGTTTATCATCGTCGATGTACAATTCTCCCCTTCACCAGCCTGTCTCTCGTCCTCGATGTCAATTCCATCCCATCACCAGCCTGTCTATCGTCCTCGATATACAATCCACCCCATCACCAGGCTGTCCATAGTCCTTTATGTACAATCCACGCCATCAGCAGCCTGTCATTCTTCCTCGATGTACAATCCACCCCATCACCAGCCTGTCTATCATCCTCGATGTACATACCACCCCATCACCAGCCTGTCTATCGTCCTCGATGTATAATCCACCCACACACCAGCCTGTCTATCGTCCTCGATATACATACCACCGCATCACCAGCCTGTCTATAGTCCTCGATGTACATGCCACCCCATCACCTGCCTGTCTATCGTCCTCGATGTACAATCCACCCCATCACGAACCTATCGTCCACGATGTACAATCCACCCCATCCCCAGCCTGTCTATCGTCCTCGATGTACAATCCACTCCATCACCAGCCTGTCTATCGTCCTCGATGTACATACCACCCCATCACCAGCCTGTTTATATCCTCGATGTACAATCCACCCCATCGCCACCCTGTCTATCGACCTTGATGTACATAACACCCCATCAGCAGCCTGTCTATCGTTCTCGATATACATACCACCCCATCACCAGCCTGTGTATCGTCCTCGATGTACAGACCACCCCATCACCAGCCTGTCTATCGTCCTCGATGTACAGACCACCCCATCACCAGCCTGTCTATCGTCCTCGATGTACAATCCACCCAATCACGAACATGTCTATCGTCCTCGATGCACAATCCACCCCATCACCAGCCTGTTTATATCCTCGATGTACAATCCACCCAATCACCAGCCTGTCGACCTTGATGTACATAACACCCCATCACCAGCCTGTCTATCGTCCTCGATGTACAATTCGCCCCATCACCAGCCTGACTATCGCCCTCGATGTACATACCACCCAATCACCAGCCTGACTATCGCCCTCGATGTACAATCCACTCCATCACCAGCCTGTCTATCGTCCTCGATGTACAATTCGCCCCATCACCAGCCTGACTATCGTCCTCGATGTACATACCACCCCATCACCAGCCTGTCTATCGTCCTCGATGTACAATCCACTCCATCACCAGCCTGTCTATCGTCCTCGATGTACATACCACCACATCACTAGCCTGTCTATCGTCCTCTATTTACAATCCACTCCATCACCAGCCTGTCTACCGTCCTTATTATACATTCCACCCCATTATAAGCCTGTCTATCGTCCTCGATCTACAATCCACCCCATCACCAGCCTGTCTATCGTCCTTGATGTACAATCCACTCCATCACCAGCCTGTCTATCGTCCTCGATTTACATACCACCCCATCACCAGCCTGTCTATCGTCCTCCATGTACATAACACCCCATCACGAGCCTATCGTCCTCGATGTACATACCACCACATCACGAGCCTGTCTACTGTCCTTTTTATACATTCCACCCCTTCACCAGCCTGTCTATCATCCTCGATGTACTTTGCACCCAACACCAGCCTGTCTATCATGCATGATTTAGAATCCACCCCAACACCAGCCTGTCTCTCGTCCTCGATGTACAATCCACCCCATCACCAAGCTGTCTATAGTCCTCTATGTACAATCCACGCCATCAGCAGCCTGTCATTCGTCCTCGATGTATATACCACCCCATCACCAGCCTGTCTATCGTCCTCGTTGTACATACCACCCCATCACCAGGCTGTCTATCGTCCTCGATATACAATCCACCCCATCACCAGCCTGTCTATCGTCCTCGATGTCCATTAATCCCATCACCAGCCTGTCTATCGTCCTCGATGTACAATCCACCCCATCACCAGGCTGTCTGTAGTCCTCGATGCACAATCCACGCCATCAGCAGCCTGTCATTCGTCCTCGATGTACAATCCACCCCATCACCAGCCTGTCTATCGTCCTCGATTTACATACCATCCCATCACCAGCCTGTCTATCGTCCTCGATGTAAAATCCACCCCATCACCAGCCTGTCTATCGTCCTTGGTGTACATAACACCCCATCACCAGCCTGTCTATCGTCCTCGATGTACATACCACCCCATCACCAGCCTGTCTATCGTCCTCGATGTACAATCCACCCCATCACCAGCCTGTCTATCGTCCTCGATGTACAATCCACCACATCACCAGCCTGTCTAACGTCCTCAATGTACATACCATCCTGTCACCAGCCTGTCTATCGTCGTCGATGTACATACCACCCCATCACCAGCCAGTCTATCGTCCTCGATGTACATACCACCCCATCACCAGCCTGTCTATCATCCTCGATGTACTTTGCACCCCATCACCAGCCTGTCTATCATGCACGATTTACAATCCACCCCATCAGCAGCCTGTCTCTCGTCCTCGATGTCCATTCCATCCCATCACCAGCCTGTCTATCGTCCTCGATGTACAATCCACCCCATCACCAGGCTCTCAATAGTCCTCTATGTACAATCCATGCCATCACCAGCCTGTCTATCATCCTTGATGTTCAATCCACCCCATCAGCAGCCTGTCATTCGTCCTCTATGTACAATCCACCCCATCAGCAGCCTGACATTCGTCCTCAATGTACAATCCACCCACTCACCAGCCTGTCTATCGTCCTCGATGTATAATCCACCCCAGCACCAGCCTGTCTATCGTCCTCGATGTACAATACACACCATCACCAGCTTGTCTATCGTCCTCGATGTACAATCCACCTCATCACCAGCCTGTATATCGTCCACGATGCAGATACCACCCCATCACCAGCTTGTCTATCGTACTCGATATACAATCCAACCCATCACCAGCCTGTCTATCGTCCTCGATGTACATTCCATCCCATCACCAGCCTGCCTATCGTCCTCGATTTACATACCACCCCATCACCAGCCTGTCTATCGTCCTCGATGTACATACCACCCCATCACCAGCCTGTCTATCGTCCTCGTTGTACATACCACCCCATCACCTGCCTGTCTATCGTCCTCGATGTGCAATCCACCCCATCAGCAGCCTGCCTATCGTCCTCGATGTACAATCCACCACATCACCAGCCTGTCTATCATATTTATTATACATTCCACCCCATCACCAGCCTCTCTATCGTCCTCGATGTAGAATCCACCCCATCACCACCCTGTCAGTCGTCCTCGATGTACAATCCACCCCATCACCAGGCTGTCTATCGTCCTCGATATACAATCCACCCCATCACCAGCCTGTCTATCGTCCTCGATGTACATTCCACCCCATCACCAGCCTGTCTATCGTCCTCGATGTACATTAATCCCATCACCAGCCTGTCTATCGTCCTCGATATATAATCCACCCCATCACCAGGCTGTCTGTAGTCCTCGATGTACAATCCACGCCATCAGCAGCCTGTCATTCGTCCTCGATGTACAATCCACCCCATCACCAGCCTGTCTATTGTCCTCGATTTACATACCATCCCATCACCAGCCTGTCTATCGTCCTCGATGTAAAATCCACCCCATCACCAGCCTGTCTATCGTCCTTGGTGTACATAACACCCCATCACCAGCCTGTCTATCGTCCTCGATGTACATACCACCCCATCACCAGCCTGTCTATCGTCCTCGATGTACAATCCACCCCATCACCAGCCTGTCTATCGTCCTCGATGTACAATCCACCACATCACCAGCCTGTCTAACGTCCTCGATGTACATACCACCCCGTCACCAGCCTGTCTATCGTCGTCGATGTACATACCACCCCATCACCAGCCTGTCTATCGTCCTCGATGTACATACCACCCCATCACCAGCCTGTCTATCATCCTCGATGTACTTTGCACCCCATCACCAGCCTGTCTATCATGCACGATTTACAATCCACCCCATCACCAGCCTGTCTCTCGTCCTCGATGTCCATTCCATCCCATCACCAGCCTGTCTATCGTCCTCGATGTGCAATCCACCCCATCACCAGGCTCTCAATAGTCCTCTATGTACAATCCATGCCATCACCAGCCTGTCTATCATCCTTGATGTTCAATCCACCCCATCAGCAGCCTGTCATTCGTCCTCTATGTACATTCCACCCCATCACCACCCTGTCTATCGTCCTCGATGTACAATTCACCCATCACCAGCCATTCTATCGTCCTCGATGTACAATCCACCCCATCACCAGCCTGTCTATCGTCCTCGATGTACATACCACTCCATCACCAACCTGTCTATCGTCGTCGATGTACAATCCACCCAATCACCAGCCTGACTATCGTCCTCGATGTACATACCACCCCATCACCAGCCTGTCTATCGCCCTCGATGTACATACCACCCCATCACCAGCCTGTCTATCGTCCTCGATGTACAATCCACCCCATCACCAGCCTGTCTATCGTCCTCGATGTACATACCACCCCATCACCAGCCTGTCTATCGTCCTCGATGTACAATCCACCCCATCAACAGCCTGTCTATCGTCCTTGATGTACAATTCACCCATCACCAGCCTGTCTATCGTCCTCGATGTACAATCCACCCCAGCACCAGCCTGTCTATCATCCTCGATGTACAATCCACCCCATCACAAGCCTGTCTATTCTCCTTGATGTACATACCACCCCATTACCAACCTGGCTATCGTCCTCGATGTTCATACCACCCCATCACCAGCCTGTCTATCGTCCTCGATGTATAATCCACCCCAGCACCAGCCTGTCTATTGTCCTCGATGTACAATACACACCATCACCAGCTTGTTTATCGTCCTCGATGTACAATCCACCTCATCACCAGCCTGTATATCATCCACGATGCAGATACCACCCCATCACCAGCTTGTCTATCGTACTCGATGTACAATCCAACCCATCACCAGCCTGTCTATCGTCCTCGATGTACATTCCATCCCATCACCAGCCTGTCTGTCGTCCTCGATGTACAATCCACCCCATCACCAGCCTGTCTATCGTCCTTGGTGTACATAACACCCCATCACCAGCCTGTCTATCGTCCTCGATGTACATACCACCGCATCACCAGCCTGTCTATCGTCCTCGATGTACAATCCACCCCATCACCAGCCTGTCTATCGTCCTCGATGTACATACCACCCCATCACCAGCCTGTCTATCGTCCTCGATTTACATACCACCCGATCACCAGCCTGTCTATCGTCCTCGATATACAATCCACACCATCACCAGCTTTTCTATCGTCCTGGATGTACAATCCACGCCATCAACAGCCTGTGATTTGTCCTCGATGTACAATCTACCCCATCATCAGCCTGTCTCCCGTCCTCATTATACATACCACCCCATCACCAGCCTGTCTATCGTCCTCGATGTACAATCCACCCCATCACCAGCCTGTCTATCGTCCTTGGTGTACATAACACCCCATCACCAGCCTGTCTATCGTCCTCGATGTACATACCACCCCATCACCAGCCTGTCTATCGTCCTCGATGTACAATTCACCCCATCACCAGCCTGTCTATCGTCCTCGATGTACATACCACCCCATCACCAGCCTGTCTATCGTCCTCGATTTACATACCACCCCATCACCAGCCTGTCTATCGTCCTCGATATACAATCCACACCATCACCAGCCTTTCTATCGTCCTGGATGTACAATCCACGCCATCAACAGCCTGTGATTTGTCCTCGATGTACAATCCACACCATCACCAGCCTTTCTATCGTCCTGGATGTACAATCCACACCATCACCAGCCTGTCTATCGTCCTCGATGTATAATCCACCCCAGCACCAGCCTGTCTATCGTCCTCGATGTACAATACACACCATCACCAGCTTGTCTATCGTCCTCGATGTACAATCCACCTCATCACCAGCCTGTATATCGTCCACGATGCACATACCACCCCATCACCAGCTTGTCTATCGTACTCGATGTACAATCCAACCCATCACCAGCCTGTCTATCGTCCTCGATGTACATTCCATCCCATCACCAGCCTGCCTATTGTCCTCGATTTACATACCACCCCATCACCAGCCTGTCTATCGTCCTCGATGTACATACCACCCCATCACCAGCCTGTCTATCGTCCTCGATGTTCAATCCATCCCATCACCAGCCTGTCTATCGTCCTCGATGTTCAATCCAACCCATCACCAGCCTGTCTATCGTCCTTATTATACATTCCACCCCATCACCAACCTGTCTATCGTCCTCGATGTACAATCCACCCCATCACCAGCCTGTCTGTCGTCCTCGATGTACATACCACCCCATCACCAGCCTGTCTATCGTCCTCGATGTACAATCCACCCCATCACCAGTCTGTCTATCGTCCTCGATGTATAATCCACTCCATCACCAGCCTGTCTATCGTCCTCGATGTACATACCACCCCATCACGAGCCTATCGTCCTCGATGTACATACCACCCCATCAACAGCCTGTCTGTCGTCCTCGATGTACATACCACCCCATCACCAGCCTGTTTATCGTCCCGATATACAATCCACCCCACCAACAGCCTGTCTATCGTCCTCGATGTACAATCTACACCATCACCAGCCTTTCTATCGTCTTCGATGAAAAATCCACGCCATCACCAGCCTGTCATTCGTCCTCGATGTACAATCCACCCCATCACCCGCCTGTGTATCGTCCTCAATTTACATACCACCCCATCACCAGCCTGTCTATCGTCCTCGATGTACAATCCACCCCACCACCAGCCTTTCTATCGTCCTGGATGTACAATCCACGCCATCAACAGCCTGTGATTCGTCCTCGATGTACAATCTACCCCATCACCAACCTGTCTACCGTCCTTATTATACATTCCACCCCATTATAAGCCTGTCTATCGTCCTCGATCTACAATCCACCCCATCACCAGCCTGTCTATCGTCCTCGATGTACAATCCACTCCATCACCAGCCTGTCTATCGTCCTCGATTTACATACCACCCCATCACCAGCCTGTCTATCGTCCTCGATGTACATACCACCCCATCACGAGCCTATCGTCCTTGATGTACATACCACCACATCACGAGCCTGTCTATCGTCCTCGATGTACATACCACCCCATTACCAGCCTGTCTATCGGCCTCGATGTACATACCACACCATCACCAGCCTGTTTATCATCGTCGATGTACAATTCACCCCTTCAGCAGCCTGTCTCTCGTCCTCGATGTCAATTCCATCCCATCACCAGCCTGTCTATCGTCCTCGATATACAATCCACCCCATCACCAGGCTGTCTATAGTCCTCTATGTACAATCCACGCCATCAGCAGCCTGTCATTCTTCCTCGATGTACAATCCACCCCATCACCAGCCTGTCTATCATCCTCGATGTACATACCACCCCATCACCAGCCTGTCTATCGTCCTCGATGTATAATCCACCCACACACCAGCCTGTCTATCGTCCTCGATGTTCAATCCATCCCATCACCAGCCTGTCTATCGTCCTCGATGTTCAATCCAACCCATCACCAGCCTGTCTATCGTCCTTATTATACATTCCACCCCATCACCAACCTGTCTATCGTCCTCGATGTACAATCCACCCCATCACCAGCCTGTCTGTCGTCCTCGATGTACATACCACCCCATCACCAGCCTGTCTATCGTCCTCGATGTTCAATCCATCCCATCACCAGCCTGTCTATCGTCCTCGATGTTCAATCCAACCCATCACCAGCCTGTCTATCGTCCTTATTATACATTCCACCCCATCACCAACCTGTCTATCGTCCTCGATGTACAATCCACCCCATCACCAGCCTGTCTGTCGTCCTCGATGTACATACCACCCCATCACCAGCCTGTCTATCGTCCTCGATGTACAATCCACCCCATCACCAGTCTGTCTATCGTCCTCGATGTACAATCCACTCCATCACCAGCCTGTCTATCGTCCTCGATGTACATACCATCCCATCACGAGCCTATCGTCCTCGATGTACATACCACCCCATCACCAGCCTGTTTATCGTCCCCGATATACAATCCACCCCACCAACAGCCTGTCTATCGTCCTCGATGTACAATCCACACCATCACCAGCCTTTCTATCGTCTTCGATGAAAAATCCACGCCATCACCAGCCTGTCTATCGTCCTCGATGTACAATCCACCCCACCACCAGCCTTTCTATCGTCCTGGATGTACAATCCACGCCATCAACAGCCTGTGATTCGTCCTCGATCTACAATCTACCCCATCACCAGCCTGTCTACCGTCCTTATTATACATTCCACCCCATTATAAGCCTGTCTATCGTCCTCGATCTACAATCCACCCCATCACCAGCCTGTCTATCGTCCTCGATGTATAATCCACTCCATCACCAGCCTGTCTATCGTCCTCGATTTACATACCACCCCATCACCAGCCTGTCTATCGTCCTCGATGTACATACCACCCCATCACGAGCCTATCGTCCTCGATGTACATACCACCACATCACGAGCCTGTCTATCGTCCTCGATGTACATACCACCCCATTACCAGCCTGTCTATCGGCCTCGATGTACATACCACACCATCACCAGCCTGTTTATCATCGTCGATGTACAATTCTCCCCTTCACCAGCCTGTCTCTCGTCCTCGATGTCAATTCCATCCCATCACCAGCCTGTCTATCGTCCTCAATATACAATCCACCCCATCACCAGGCTGTCTATAGTCCTTTATGTACAATCCACGCCATCAGCAGCCTGTCATTCTTCCTCGATGTACAATCCACCCCATCACCAGCCTGTCTATCATCCTCGATGTACATACCACCCCATCACCAGCCTGTCTATCGTCCTCGATGTATAATCCACCCACACACCAGCCTGTCTATCGTCCTCGATGTACATTCCACCCCATCACCAGCCTGTCTATCGTCCTCGATGTACATTAATCCCATCACCAGCCTGTCTATCGTCCTCGATATACAATCCACCCCATCACCAGGCTGTCTGTAGTCCTCGATGTACAATCCACGCCATCAGCAGCCTGTCATTCGTCCTCGATGTACAATCCACCCCATCACCAGCCTGTCTATCGTCCTCGATTTACATACCATCCATCACCAGCCTGTCTATCGTCCTCGATGTAAAATCCACCCCATCACCAGCCTGTCTATCGTCCTTGGTGTACATAACACCCCATCACCAGCCTGTCTATCGTCCTCGATGTACATACCACCCCATCACCAGCCTGTCTATCGTCCTCGATGTACAATCCACCCCATCACCAGCCTGTCTATCGTCCTCGATGTACAATCCACCACATCACCAGCCTGTCTAACGTCCTCGATGTACATACCACCCCGTCACCAGCCTGTCTATCGTCGTCGATGTACATACCACCCCATCACCAGCCTGTCTATCGTCCTCGATGTACATACCACCCCATCACCAGCCTGTCTATCATCCTCGATGTACTTTGCACCCCATCACCAGCCTGTCTATCATGCACGATTTACAATCCACCCCATCACCAGCCTGTCTCTCGTCCTCGATGTCCATTCCATCCCATCACCAGCCTGTCTATCGTCCTCGATGTACAATCCACCCCATCACCAGGCTCTCAATAGTCCTCTATGTACAATCCATGCCATCACCAGCCTGTCTATCATCCTTGATGTTCAATCCACCCCATCAGCAGCCTGTCATTCGTCCTCTATGTACATTCCACCACATCACCACCCTGTCTATCGTCCTCGATGTACAATTCACCCATCACCAGCCATTCTATCGTCCTCGATGTACAATCCACCCCATCACCAGCCTGTCTATCGTCCTCGATGTACATACCACCCCATCACCAGCCTGTCTATCGCCCTCGATGTACATACCACCCCATCACCAGCCTGTCTATCGTCCTCGATGTACAATCCACCCCATCACCAGCCTGTCTATCGTCCTCGATGTACATACCACCCCATCACCAGCCTGTCTATCGTCCTCGATGTACAATCCACCCCATCAACAGCCTGTCTATCGTCCTTGATGTACAATTCACCCATCACCAGCCTGTCTATCGTCCTCGATGTACAATCCACCCCAGCACCAGCCTGTCTATCATCCTCGATGTACAATCCACCCCATCACAAGCCTGTCTATTCTCCTTGATGTACATACCACCCCATTACCAACCTGGCTATCGTCCTCGATGTTCATACCACCCCATCACCAGCCTGTCTATCGTCCTCGATGTATAATCCACCCCAGCACCAGCCTGTCTATTGTCCTCGATGTACAATACACACCATCACCAGCTTGTTTATCGTCCTCGATGTACAATCCACCTCATCACCAGCCTGTATATCATCCACGATGCAGATACCACCCCATCACCAGCTTGTCTATCGTACTCGATGTACAATCCAACCCATCACCAGCCTGTCTATCGTCCTCGATGTACATTCCATCCCATCACCAGCCTGTCTGTCGTCCTCGATGTACAATCCACCCCATCACCAGCCTGTCTATCGTCCTTGGTGTACATAACACCCCATCACCAGCCTGTCTATCGTCCTCGATGTACATACCACCGCATCACCAGCCTGTCTATCGTCCTCGATGTACAATCCACCCCATCACCAGCCTGTCTATCGTCCTCGATGTACATACCACCCCATCACCAGCCTGTCTATCGTCCTCGATTTACATACCACCCGATCACCAGCCTGTCTATCGTCCTCGATATACAATCCACACCATCACCAGCTTTTCTATCGTCCTGGATGTACAATCCACGCCATCAACAGCCTGTGATTTGTCCTCGATGTACAATCTACCCCATCATCAGCCTGTCTCCCGTCCTCATTATACATACCACCCCATCACCAGCCTGTCTATCGTCCTCGATGTGCAATCCGCCCCATCACCAGCCTGTCTATCGTCCTTGGTGTACATAACACCCCATCACCAGCCTGTCTATCGTCCTCGATGTACATACCACCCCATCACCAGCCTGTCTATCGTCCTCGATGTACAATTCACCCCATCACCAGCCTGTCTATCGTCCTCGATGTACATACCACCCCATCACCAGCCTGTCTATCGTCCTCGATTTACATACCACCCCATCACCAGCCTGTCTATTGTCCTCGATATACAATCCACACCATCACCAGCCTTTCTATCGTCCTGGATGTACAATCCACGCCATCAACAGCCTGTGATTTGTCCTCGATGTACAATCCACACCATCACCAGCCTTTCTATCGTCCTGGATGTACAATCCACACCATCACCAGCCTGTCTATCGTCCTCGATGTATAATCCACCCCAGCACCAGCCTGTCTATCGTCCTCGATGTACAATACACACCATCACCAGCTTGTCTATCGTCCTCGATGTACAATCCACCTCATCACCAGCCTGTATATCGTCCACGATGCACATACCACCCCATCACCAGCTTGTCTATCGTACTCGATGTACAATCCAACCCATCACCAGCCTGTCTATCGTCCTCGATGTACATTCCATCCCATCACCAGCCTGCCTATTGTCCTCGATTTACATACCACCCCATCACCAGCCTGTCTATCGTCCTCGATGTACATACCACCCCATCACCAGCCTGTCTATCGTCCTCGATGTTCAATCCATCCCATCACCAGCCTGTCTATCGTCCTCGATGTTCAATCCAACCCATCACCAGCCTGTCTATCGTCCTTATTATACATTCCACCCCATCACCAACCTGTCTATCGTCCTCGATGTACAATCCACCCCATCACCAGCCTGTCTGTCGTCCTCGATGTACATACCACCCCATCACCAGCCTGTCTATCGTCCTCGATGTACAATCCACCCCATCACCAGTCTGTCTATCGTCCTCGATGTATAATCCACTCCATCACCAGCCTGTCTATCGTCCTCGATGTACATACCACCCCATCACGAGCCTATCGTCCTCGATGTACATACCACCCCATCACCAGCCTGTTTATCGTCCCCGATATACAATCCACCCCACCAACAGCCTGTCTATCGTCCTCGATGTACAATCCACACCATCACCAGCCTTTCTATCGTCTTCGATGAAAAATCCACGCCATCACCAGCCTGTCATTCGTCCTCGATGTACAATCCACCCCATCACCCGCCTGTGTATCGTCCTCAATTTACATACCACCCCATCACCAGCCTGTCTATCGTCCTCGATGTACAATCCACCCCACCACCAGCCTTTCTATCGTCCTGGATGTACAATCCACGCCATCAACAGCCTGTGATTCGTCCTCGATGTACAATCTACCCCATCACCAACCTGTCTACCGTCCTTATTATACATTCCACCCCATTATAAGCCTGTCTATCGTCCTCGATCTACAATCCACCCCATCACCAGCCTGTCTATCGTCCTCGATGTACAATCCACTCCATCACCAGCCTGTCTATCGTCCTCGATTTACATACCACCCCATCACCAGCCTGTCTATCGTCCTCGATGTACATACCACCCCATCACGAGCCTATCGTCCTTGATGTACATACCACCACATCACGAGCCTGTCTATCGTCCTCGATGTACATACCACCCCATTACCAGCCTGTCTATCGGCCTCGATGTACATACCACACCATCACCAGCCTGTTTATCATCGTCGATGTACAATTCACCCCTTCAGCAGCCTGTCTCTCGTCCTCGATGTCAATTCCATCCCATCACCAGCCTGTCTATCGTCCTCGATATACAATCCACCCCATCACCAGGCTGTCTATAGTCCTCTATGTACAATCCACGCCATCAGCAGCCTGTCATTCTTCCTCGATGTACAATCCACCCCATCACCAGCCTGTCTATCATCCTCGATGTACATACCACCCCATCACCAGCCTGTCTATCGTCCTCGATGTATAATCCACCCACACACCAGCCTGTCTATCGTCCTCGATGTTCAATCCATCCCATCACCAGCCTGTCTATCGTCCTCGATGTTCAATCCAACCCATCACCAGCCTGTCTATCGTCCTTATTATACATTCCACCCCATCACCAACCTGTCTATCGTCCTCGATGTACAATCCACCCCATCACCAGCCTGTCTGTCGTCCTCGATGTACATACCACCCCATCACCAGCCTGTCTATCGTCCTCGATGTTCAATCCATCCCATCACCAGCCTGTCTATCGTCCTCGATGTTCAATCCAACCCATCACCAGCCTGTCTATCGTCCTTATTATACATTCCACCCCATCACCAACCTGTCTATCGTCCTCGATGTACAATCCACCCCATCACCAGCCTGTCTGTCGTCCTCGATGTACATACCACCCCATCACCAGCCTGTCTATCGTCCTCGATGTACAATCCACCCCATCACCAGTCTGTCTATCGTCCTCGATGTACAATCCACTCCATCACCAGCCTGTCTATCGTCCTCGATGTACATACCATCCCATCACGAGCCTATCGTCCTCGATGTACATACCACCCCATCACCAGCCTGTTTATCGTCCCCGATATACAATCCACCCCACCAACAGCCTGTCTATCGTCCTCGATGTACAATCCACACCATCACCAGCCTTTCTATCGTCTTCGATGAAAAATCCACGCCATCACCAGCCTGTCTATCGTCCTCGATGTACAATCCACCCCACCACCAGCCTTTCTATCGTCCTGGATGTACAATCCACGCCATCAACAGCCTGTGATTCGTCCTCGATCTACAATCTACCCCATCACCAGCCTGTCTACCGTCCTTATTATACATTCCACCCCATTATAAGCCTGTCTATCGTCCTCGATCTACAATCCACCCCATCACCAGCCTGTCTATCGTCCTCGATGTATAATCCACTCCATCACCAGCCTGTCTATCGTCCTCGATTTACATACCACCCCATCACCAGCCTGTCTATCGTCCTCGATGTACATACCACCCCATCACGAGCCTATCGTCCTCGATGTACATACCACCACATCACGAGCCTGTCTATCGTCCTCGATGTACATACCACCCCATTACCAGCCTGTCTATCGGCCTCGATGTACATACCACACCATCACCAGCCTGTTTATCATCGTCGATGTACAATTCTCCCCTTCACCAGCCTGTCTCTCGTCCTCGATGTCAATTCCATCCCATCACCAGCCTGTCTATCGTCCTCAATATACAATCCACCCCATCACCAGGCTGTCTATAGTCCTTTATGTACAATCCACGCCATCAGCAGCCTGTCATTCTTCCTCGATGTACAATCCACCCCATCACCAGCCTGTCTATCATCCTCGATGTACATACCACCCCATCACCAGCCTGTCTATCGTCCTCGATGTATAATCCACCCACACACCAGCCTGTCTATCGTCCTCGATGTACATTCCACCCCATCACCAGCCTGTCTATCGTCCTCGATGTACATTAATCCCATCACCAGCCTGTCTATCGTCCTCGATATACAATCCACCCCATCACCAGGCTGTCTGTAGTCCTCGATGTACAATCCACGCCATCAGCAGCCTGTCATTCGTCCTCGATGTACAATCCACCCCATCACCAGCCTGTCTATCGTCCTCGATTTACATACCATCCATCACCAGCCTGTCTATCGTCCTCGATGTAAAATCCACCCCATCACCAGCCTGTCTATCGTCCTTGGTGTACATAACACCCCATCACCAGCCTGTCTATCGTCCTCGATGTACATACCACCCCATCACCAGCCTGTCTATCGTCCTCGATGTACAATCCACCCCATCACCAGCCTGTCTATCGTCCTCGATGTACAATCCACCACATCACCAGCCTGTCTAACGTCCTCGATGTACATACCACCCCGTCACCAGCCTGTCTATCGTCGTCGATGTACATACCACCCCATCACCAGCCTGTCTATCGTCCTCGATGTACATACCACCCCATCACCAGCCTGTCTATCATCCTCGATGTACTTTGCACCCCATCACCAGCCTGTCTATCATGCACGATTTACAATCCACCCCATCACCAGCCTGTCTCTCGTCCTCGATGTCCATTCCATCCCATCACCAGCCTGTCTATCGTCCTCGATGTACAATCCACCCCATCACCAGGCTCTCAATAGTCCTCTATGTACAATCCATGCCATCACCAGCCTGTCTATCATCCTTGATGTTCAATCCACCCCATCAGCAGCCTGTCATTCGTCCTCTATGTACATTCCACCACATCACCACCCTGTCTATCGTCCTCGATGTACAATTCACCCATCACCAGCCATTCTATCGTCCTCGATGTACAATCCACCCCATCACCAGCCTGTCTATCGTCCTCGATGTACATACCACCCCATCACCAGCCTGTCTATCGCCCTCGATGTACATACCACCCCATCACCAGCCTGTCTATCGTCCTCGATGTACAATCCACCCCATCACCAGCCTGTCTATCGTCCTCGATGTACATACCACCCCATCACCAGCCTGTCTATCGTCCTCGATGTACAATCCACCCCATCAACAGCCTGTCTATCGTCCTTGATGTACAATTCACCCATCACCAGCCTGTCTATCGTCCTCGATGTACAATCCACCCCAGCACCAGCCTGTCTATCATCCTCGATGTACAATCCACCCCATCACAAGCCTGTCTATTCTCCTTGATGTACATACCACCCCATTACCAACCTGGCTATCGTCCTCGATGTTCATACCACCCCATCACCAGCCTGTCTATCGTCCTCGATGTATAATCCACCCAGCACCAGCCTGTCTATTGTCCTCGATGTACAATACACACCATCACCAGCTTGTTTATCGTCCTCGATGTACAATCCACCTCATCACCAGCCTGTATATCATCCACGATGCAGATACCACCCCATCACCAGCTTGTCTATCGTACTCGATGTACAATCCAACCCATCACCAGCCTGTCTATCGTCCTCGATGTACATTCCATCCCATCACCAGCCTGTCTGTCGTCCTCGATGTACAATCCACCCCATCACCAGCCTGTCTATCGTCCTTGGTGTACATAACACCCCATCACCAGCCTGTCTATCGTCCTCGATGTACATACCACCGCATCACCAGCCTGTCTATCGTCTCGATGTACAATCCACCCCATCACCAGCCTGTCTATCGTCCTCGATGTACATACCACCCATCACCAGCCTGTCTATCGTCCTCGATTTACATACCACCCGATCACCAGCCTGTCTATCGTCCTCGATATACAATCACACACCATCACCAGCTTTTCTATCGTCCTGGATGTACAATCCACGCCATCAACAGCCTGTGATTTGTCCTCGATGTACAATCTACCCCATCATCAGCCTGTCTCCCGTCCTCATTATACATACCACCCCATCACCAGCCTGTCTATCGTCCTCGATGTGCAATCCGCCCATCACCAGCCTGTCTATCGTCCTTGGTGTACATAACACCCCATCACCAGCCTGTCTATCGTCCTCGATGTACATACCACCCATCACCAGCTGTCTATCGTCCTCGATGTACAATTCACCCCATCACCAGCCTGTCTATCGTCCTCGATGTACATACCACCCCATCACCAGCCTGTCTATCGTCCTCGATTTACATACCACCCCATCACCAGCCTGTCTATTGTCCTCGATATACAATCCACACAGCTCAATCACCAGCCTTTCTATCGTCCTGGATGTACAATCCACGCCATCAACAGCCTGTGATTTGTCCTCGATGTACAATCCACACCATCACCAGCCTTTCTATCGTCCTGGATGTACAATCCACACCATCACCAGCCTGTCTATCGTCCTCGATGTATAATCCACCCCAGCACCAGCCTGTCTATCGTCCTCGATGTACAATACACACCATCACCAGCTTGTCTATCGTCCTCGATGTACAATCCACCTCATCACCAGCCTGTATATCGTCCACGATGCACATACCACCCCATCACCAGCTTGTCTATCGTACTCGATGTACAATCCAACCCATCACCAGCCTGTCTATCGTCCTCGATGTACATTCCATCCCATCACCAGCCTGCCTATTGTCCTCGATTTACATACCACCCCATCACCAGCCTGTCTATCGTCCTCGATGTACATACCACCCCATCACCAGCCTGTCTATCGTCCTCGATGTTCAATCCATCCCATCACCAGCCTGTCTATCGTCCTCGATGTTCAATCCAACCCATCACCAGCCTGTCTATCGTCCTTATTATACATTCCACCCCATCACCAACCTGTCTATCGTCCTCGATGTACAATCCACCCCATCACCAGCCTGTCTGTCGTCCTCGATGTACATACCACCCCATCACCAGCCTGTCTATCGTCCTCGATGTACAATCCACCCCATCACCAGTCTGTCTATCGTCCTCGATGTATAATCCACTCCATCACCAGCCTGTCTATCGTCCTCGATGTACATACCACCCCATCACGAGCCTATCGTCCTCGATGTACATACCACCCCATCACCAGCCTGTTTATCGTCCCCGATATACAATCCACCCCACCAACAGCCTGTCTATCGTCCTCGATGTACAATCCACACCATCACCAGCCTTTCTATCGTCTTCGATGAAAAATCCACGCCATCACCAGCCTGTCATTCGTCCTCGATGTACAATCCACCCCATCACCCGCCTGTGTATCGTCCTCAATTTACATACCACCCCATCACCAGCCTGTCTATCGTCCTCGATGTACAATCCACCCCACCACCAGCCTTTCTATCGTCCTGGATGTACAATCCACGCCATCAACAGCCTGTGATTCGTCCTCGATGTACAATCTACCCCATCACCAGCCTGTCTAACGTCCTTATTATACATTCCACCCCATTATAAGCCTGTCTATCGTCCTCGATCTACAATCCACCCCATCACCAGCCTGTGTATCGTCCTCGATGTACAATCCACTCCATCACCAGCCTGTCTATCGTCCTCGATTTACATACCACCCCATCACCAGCCTGTCTATCGTCCTCGATGTACATACCACCCCATCACGAGCCTATCGTCCTCGATGTACATACCACCACATCACGAGCCTGTCTATCGTCCTCGATGTACATACCACCCCATTACCAGCCTGTCTATCGGCCTCGATGTACATACCACACCATCACCAGCCTGTTTATCATCGTCGATGTACAATTCACCCCTTCAGCAGCCTGTCTCTCGTCCTCGATGTCAATTCCATCCCATCACCAGCCTGTCTATCGTCCTCGATATACAATCCACCCCATCACCAGGCTGTCTATAGTCCTCTATGTACAATCCACGCCATCAGCAGCCTGTCATTCTTCCTCGATGTACAATCCACTCCATCACCAGCCTGTCTATCATCCTCGATGTACATACCACCCCATCACCAGCCTGTCTATCGTCCTCGATGTATAATCCACCCACACACCAGCCTGTCTATCGTCCTCGATGTTCAATCCATCCCATCACCAGCCTGTCTATCGTCCTCGATGTTCAATCCAACCCATCACCAGCCTGTCTATCGTCCTTATTATACATTCCACCCCATCACCAACCTGTCTATCGTCCTCGATGTACAATCCACCCCATCACCAGCCTGTCTGTCGTCCTCGATGTACATACCACCCCATCACCAGCCTGTCTATCGTCCTCGATGTTCAATCCATCCCATCACCAGCCTGTCTATCGTCCTCGATGTTCAATCCAACCCATCACCAGCCTGTCTATCGTCCTTATTATACATTCCACCCCATCACCAACCTGTCTATCGTCCTCGATGTACAATCCACCCCATCACCAGCCTGTCTGTCGTCCTCGATGTACATACCACCCCATCACCAGCCTGTCTATCGTCCTCGATGTACAATCCACCCCATCACCAGTCTGTCTATCGTCCTCGATGTACATACCACCCCATCACGAGCCTATCGTCCTCGATGTACATACCACCCCATCACCAGCCTGTTTATCGTCCCCGATATACAATCCACCCCACCAACAGCCTGTCTATCGTCCTCGATGTACAATCCACACCATCACCAGCCTTTCTATCGTCTTCGATGAAAAATCCACGCCATCACCAGCCTGTCTATCGTCCTCGATGTACAATCCACCCCACCACCAGCCTTTCTATCGTCCTGGATGTACAATCCACGCCATCAACAGCCTGTGATTCGTCCTCGATCTACAATCTACCCCATCACCAGCCTGTCTACCGTCCTTATTATACATTCCACCCCATTATAAGCCTGTCTATCGTCCTCGATCTACAATCCACCCCATCACCAGCCTGTCTATCGTCGTCGATGTACAATCCACTCCATCACCAGCCTGTCTATCGTCCTCGATTTACATACCACCCCATCACCAGCCTGTCTATTGTCCTCGATGTACATACCACCCCATCACGAGCCTATCGTCCTCGATGTACATACCACCACATCACGAGCCTGTCTATCGTCCTCGATGTACATACCACCCCATTACCAGCCTGTCTATCGGCCTCGATGTACATACCACACCATCACCAGCCTGTTTATCATCGTCGATGTACAATTCTCCCCTTCACCAGCCTGTCTCTCGTCCTCGATGTCAATTCCATCCCATCACCAGCCTGTCTATCGTCCTCGATATACAATCCACCCCATCACCAGGCTGTCTATAGTCCTTTATGTACAATCCACGCCATCAGCAGCCTGTCATTCTTCCTCGATGTACAATCCACCCCATCACCAGCCTGTCTATCATCCTCGATGTACATACCACCCCATCACCAGCCTGTCTATCGTCCTCGATGTATAATCCACCCACACACCAGCCTGTCTATCGTCCTCGATATACATACCACCGCATCACCAGCCTGTCTATAGTCCTCGATGTACATGCCACCCCATCACCTGCCTGTCTATCGTCCTCGATGTACAATCCACCCCATCACGATCCTATCGTCCACGATGTACAATCCACCCCATCCCCAGCCTGTCTATCGTCCTCGATGTACAATCCACTCCATCACCAGCCTGTCTATCGTCCTCGATGTACATACCACCCCATCACCAGCCTGTTTATATCCTCGATGTACAATCCACCCCATCGCCACCCTGTCTATCGACCTTGATGTACATAACACCCCATCAGCAGCCTGTCCAACGTTGTCGATATACATACCACCCCATCACCAGCCTGTGTATCGTCCTCGATGTACAGACCACCCCATCACCAGCCTGTCTATCGTCCTCGATGTACAGACCACCCCATCACCAGCCTGTCTATCGTCCTCGATGTACAATCCACCCAATCACGAACATGTCTATCGTCCTCGATGCACAATCCACCCCATCACCAGCCTGTTTATATCCTCGATGTACAATCCACCCAATCACCAGCCTGTCGACCTTGATGTACATAACACCCCATCACCAGCCTGTCTATCGTCCTCGATGTACAATTCGCCCCATCACCAGCCTGACTATCGCCCTCGATGTACAATCCACTCCATCACCAGCCTGTCTATCGTCCTCGATGTACAATTCGCCCCATCACCAGCCTGACTATCGCCCTCGATGTACATACCACCCCATCACCAGCCTGACTATCGCCCTCGATGTACAATCCACTCCATCACCAGCCTGTCTATCGTCCTCGATGTACAATTCGCCCCATCACCAGCCTGACTATCGTCCTCGATGTACATACCACCCCATCACCAGCCTGTCTATCGTCCTCGATGTACAATCCACTCCATCACCAGCCTGTCTATCGTCCTCGATGTACATACCACCACATCACCAGCCTGTCTATCGTCCTCTATTTACAATCCACTCCATCACCAGCCTGTCTACCGTCCTTATTATACATTCCACCCCATTATAAGCCTGTCTATCGTCCTCGATCTACAATCCACCCCATCACCAGCCTGTCTATCGTCCTTGATGTACAATCCACTCCATCACCAGCCTGTCTATCGTCCTCGATTTACATACCACCCCATCACCAGCCTGTCTATCGTCCTCCATGTACATACCACCCCATCACGAGCCTATCGTCCTTGATGTACATACCACCACATCACGAGCCTGTCTACTGTCCTTTTTATACATTCCACCCCTTCACCAGCCTGTCTATCATCCTCGATGTACTTTGCACCCAACACCAGCCTGTCTATCATGCATGATTTACAATCCACCCCAACACCAGCCTGTCTCTCGTCCTCGATGTACAATCCACCCCATCACCAAGCTGTCTATAGTCCTCTATGTACAATCCACGCCACCAGCAGCCTGTCATTCGTCCTCGATGTATATACCACCCCATCACCAGCCTGTCTATCGTCCTCATTGTACATACCACCCCATCAGCTGCCTGTCTATCGTCCTCGATGTACAATCCACCCCATCAGCAGCCTGCCTATCGTCCTCGATGTACAATCCACCCCATCACCAGCCTGTCTATCATATTTATTATACATTCCACCCCATCACCAGCCTCTCTATCGTCCTCGATGTAGAATCCACCCCATCACCACCCTGTCAGTCGTCCTCGATGTACAATCCACCCCATCACCAGGCTGTCTATCGTCCTCGATATACAATCCACCCCATCACCAGCCTGTCTATCGTCCTCGATGTACATTCCACCCCATCACCAGCCTGTCTATCGTCCTCGATGTACATTAATCCCATCACCAGCCTGTCTATCGTCCTCGATATACAATCCACCCCATCACCAGGCTGTCTGTAGTCCTCAATGTACAATCCACGCCATCAGCAGCCTGTCATTCGTCCTCGATGTACAATCCACCCCATCACCAGCCTGTCTATCGTCCTCGATTTACATACCATCCCATCACCAGCCTGTCTATCGTCCTCGATGTAAAATCCACCCCATCACCAGCCTGTCTATCGTCCTTGGTGTACATAACACCCCATCACCAGCCTGTCTATCGTCCTCGATGTACATACCACCCCATCACCAGCCTGTCTATCGTCCTCGATGTACAATCCACCCCATCACCAGCCTGTCTATCGTCCTCGATGTACAATCCACCACATCACCAGCCTGTCTAACGTCCTCGATGTACATACCACCCCGTCACCAGCCTGTCTATCGTCGTCGATGTACATACCACCCCATCACCAGCCTGTCTATCGTCCTCGATGTACATACCACCCCATCACCAGCCTGTCTATCATCCTCGATGTACTTTGCACCCCATCACCAGCCTGTCTATCATGCACGATTTACAATCCACCCCATCACCAGCCTGTCTCTCGTCCTCGATGTCCATTCCATCCCATCACCAGCCTGTCTATCGTCCTCGATGTACAATCCACCCCATCACCAGGCTCTCAATAGTCCTGTATGTACAATCCATGCCATCACCAGCCTGTCTATCATCCTTGATGTTCAATCCACCCCGTCAGCAGCCTGTCATTCGTCCTCTATGTACATTCCACCCCATCACCACCCTGTCTATCGTCCTCGATGTACAATTCACCCATCACCAGCCATTCTATCGTCCTCGATGTACAATCCACCCCATCACCAGCCTGTCTATCGTCCTCGATGTACATACCACCCCATCACCAACCTGTCTATCGTCGTCGATGTACAATCCACCCAATCACCAGCCTGACTATCGTCCTCGATGTACATACCACCCCATCACCAGCCTGTCTATCGCCCTCGATGTACATACCACCCCATCACCAGCCTGTTTATATCCTCGATGTACAATCCACCCCATCGCCACCCTGTCTATCGACCTTGATGTACATAACACCCCATCAGCAGCCTGTCCAACGTTGTCGATATACATACCACCCCATCACCAGCCTGTGTATCGTCCTCGATGTACAGACCACCCCATCACCAGCCTGTCTATCGTCCTCGATGTACAGACCACCCCATCACCAGCCTGTCTATCGTCCTCGATGTACAATCCACCCAATCACGAACATGTCTATCGTCCTCGATGCACAATCCACCCCATCACCAGCCTGTTTATATCCTCGATGTACAATCCACCCAATCACCAGCCTGTCGACCTTGATGTACATAACACCCCATCACCAGCCTGTCTATCGTCCTCGATGTACAATTCGCCCCATCACCAGCCTGACTATCGCCCTCGATGTACAATCCACTCCATCACCAGCCTGTCTATCGTCCTCGATGTACAATTCGCCCCATCACCAGCCTGACTATCGCCCTCGATGTACATACCACCCCATCACCAGCCTGACTATCGCCCTCGATGTACAATCCACTCCATCACCAGCCTGTCTATCGTCCTCGATGTACAATTCGCCCCATCACCAGCCTGACTATCGTCCTCGATGTACATACCACCCCATCACCAGCCTGTCTATCGTCCTCGATGTACAATCCACTCCATCACCAGCCTGTCTATCGTCCTCGATGTACATACCACCACATCACCAGCCTGTCTATCGTCCTCTATTTACAATCCACTCCATCACCAGCCTGTCTACCGTCCTTATTATACATTCCACCCCATTATAAGCCTGTCTATCGTCCTCGATCTACAATCCACCCCATCACCAGCCTGTCTATCGTCCTTGATGTACAATCCACTCCATCACCAGCCTGTCTATCGTCCTCGATTTACATACCACCCCATCACCAGCCTGTCTATCGTCCTCCATGTACATACCACCCCATCACGAGCCTATCGTCCTTGATGTACATACCACCACATCACGAGCCTGTCTACTGTCCTTTTTATACATTCCACCCCTTCACCAGCCTGTCTATCGTCGTCGATGTACATACCACCCCATCACCAGCCTGTCTATCGTCCTCGATGTACATACCACCCCATCACCAGCCTGTCTATCATCCTCGATGTACTTTGCACCCCATCACCAGCCTGTCTATCATGCACGATTTACAATCCACCCCATCACCAGCCTGTCTCTCGTCCTCGATGTCCATTCCATCCCATCACCAGCCTGTCTATCGTCCTCGATGTACAATCCACCCCATCACCAGGCTCTCAATAGTCCTGTATGTACAATCCATGCCATCACCAGCCTGTCTATCATCCTTGATGTTCAATCCACCCCGTCAGCAGCCTGTCATTCGTCCTCTATGTACATTCCACCCCATCACCACCCTGTCTATCGTCCTCGATGTACAATTCACCCATCACCAGCCATTCTATCGTCCTCGATGTACAATCCACCCCATCACCAGCCTGTCTATCGTCCTCGATGTACATACCACCCCATCACCAACCTGTCTATCGTCGTCGATGTACAATCCACCCAATCACCAGCCTGACTATCGTCCTCGATGTACATACCACCCCATCACCAGCCTGTCTATCGCCCTCGATGTACATACCACCCCATCACCAGCCTGTCTATCGTCCTCGATGTACAATCCACCCCATCACCAGCCTGTCTATCGTCCTCGATGTACATACCACCCCATCACCAGCCTGTCTATCGTCCTCGATGTACAATCCACCCCATCAACAGCCTGTCTATCGTCCTTGATGTACAATTCACCCATCACCAGCCTGTCTATCGTCCTCGATGTACAATCCACCCCAGCACCAGCCTGTCTATCATCCTCGATGTACAATCCACCCCATCACAAGCCTGTCTATTCTCCTTGATGTACATACCACCCCATTACCAACCTGGCTATCGTCCTCGATGTTCATACCACCCCATCACCAGCCTGTCTATCGTCCTCGATGTATAATCCACCCCAGCACCAGCCTGTCTATTGTCCTCGATGTACAATACACACCATCACCAGCTTGTTTATCGTCCTCGATGTACAATCCACCTCATCACCAGCCTGTATATCATCCACGATGCAGATACCACCCCATCACCAGCTTGTCTATCGTACTCGATGTACAATCCAACCCATCACCAGCCTGTCTATCGTCCTCGATGTACATTCCATCCCATCACCAGCCTGTCTGTCGTCCTCGATGTACAATCCACCCCATCACCAGCCTGTCTATCGTCCTTGGTGTACATAACACCCCATCACCAGCCTGTCTATCGTCCTCGATGTACAATTCACCCCATCACCAGCCTGTCTATCGTCCTCGATGTACATACCACCCCATCACCAGCCTGTCTATCGTCCTCGATTTACATACCACCCCATCACCAGCCTGTCTATTGTCCTCGATATACAATCCACACCATCACCAGCCTTTCTATCGTCCTGGATGTACAATCCACGCCATCAACAGCCTGTGATTTGTCCTCGATGTACAATCCACACCATCACCAGCCTTTCTATCGTCCTGGATGTACAATCCACACCATCACCAGCCTGTCTATCGTCCTCGATGTATAATCCACCCCAGCACCAGCCTGTCTATCGTCCTCGATGTACAATACACACCATCACCAGCTTGTCTATCGTCCTCGATGTACAATCCACCTCATCACCAGCCTGTATATCGTCCACGATGCACATACCACCCCATCACCAGCTTGTCTATCGTACTCGATGTACAATCCAACCCATCACCTGCCTGTCTATCGTCCTCGATGTACATTCCATCCCATCACCAGCCTGCCTATTGTCCTCGATTTACATACCACCCCATCACCAGCCTGTCTATCGTCCTCGATGTACATACCACCCCATCACCAGCCTGTCTAGCGTCCTCGATGTTCAATCCATCCCATCACCAGCCTGTCTATCGTCCTCGATGTTCAATCCAACCCATCACCAGCCTGTCTATCGTCCTTATTATACCTTCCACCCCATCACCAACCTGTCTATCGTCCTCGATGTACAATCCACCCCATCACCAGCCTGTCTGTCGTCCTCGATGTACATACCACCCCATCACCAGCCTGTCTATCGTCCTCGATGTACAATCCACCCCATCACCAGTCTGTCTATCGTCCTCGATGTATAATCCACTCCATCACCAGCCTGTCTATCGTCCTCGATGTACATACCACCCCATCACGAGCCTATCGTCCTCGATGTACATACCACCCCATCAACAGCCTGTCTGTCGTCCTCGATGTACATACCACCCCATCACCAGCCTGTTTATCGTCCCCGATATACAATCCACCCCACCAACAGCCTGTCTATCGTCCTCGATGTACAATCCACACCATCACCAGCCTTTCTATCGTCTTCGATGAAAAATCCACGCCATCACCAGCCTGTCATTCGTCCTCGATGTACAATCCACCCCATCACCCGCCAGTGTATCGTCCTCAATTTACATACCACCCCATCACCAGCCTGTCTATCGTCCTCGATGTACAATCCACCCCACCACCAGCCTTTCTATCGTCCTGGATGTACAATCCACGCCATCAACAGCCTGTGATTCGTCATCGATGTACAATCTACCCCATCACCAGCCTGTCTACCGTCCTTATTATACATTCCACCCCATTATAAGCCTGTCTATCGTCCTCGATCTACAATCCACCCCATCACCAGCCTGTCTATCGTCCTCGATGTACAATCCACTCCATCACCAGCCTGTCTATCGTCCTCGATTTACATACCACCCCATCACCAGCCTGTCTATCGTCCTCGATGTACATACCACCCCATCACGAGCCTATCGTCCTCGATGTACATACCACCACATCACGAGCCTGTCTATCGTCCTCGATGTACATACCACCCCATTACCAGCCTGTCTATCGGCCTCGATGTACATACCACACCATCACCAGCCTGTTTATCATCGTCGATGTACAATTCTCCCCTTCACCAGCCTGTCTCTCGTCCTCGATGTCAATTCCATCCCATCACCAGCCTGTCTATCGTCCTCGATATACAATCCACCCCATCACCAGGCTGTCTATAGTCCTCTATGTACAATCCACGCCATCAGCAGCCTGTCATTCTTCCTCGATGTACAATCCACCCCATCACCAGCCTGTCTATCGTCATCGATGTATAATCCACCCACACACCAGCCTGTCTATCGTCCTCGATATACATACCACCGCATCACCAGCCTGTCTATAGTCCTCGATGTACATGCCACCCCATCACCTCCCTGTCTATCGTCCTCGATGTACAATCCACCCCATCACGAACCTATCGTCCACGATGTACAATCCACCCCATCCCCAGCCTGTCTATCGTCCTCGATGTACATACCACCCCATCACCAGCCTGTTTATATCCTCGACGTACAATCCACCCCATCGCCACCCTGTCTATCGACCTTGATGTACATAACACCCCATCACCAGCCTGTCTATCGTCCTCGATATACATACCACCCCATCACCAGCCTGTCTATCGTCCTCGATGTACAGACCACCCCATCACCAGCCTGTCTATCGTCCTCGATGTACAGACCACCCCATCACCAGCCTGTCTATCGTCCTCGAAGTACAATCCACCCAATCACGAACATGTCTATCGTCCTCGATGCACAATCCACCCCATCACCAGCCTGTTTATTTCCTCGATGTACAATCCACCCAATCACCAGCCTGTCGACCTTGATGGACATAAAACCCCATCACCAGCCTGTCTATCGTCCTCGATGTACAATTCGCCCCATCACCAGCCTGACTATCGCCCTCGATGTACAATCCACTCCATCACCAGCCTGTCTATCATCCTCGATGTACAATTCGCCCCATCACCAGCCTGACTATCGCCCTCGATGTACATACCACCCCATCACCAGCCTGACTATCGCCCTCGATGTACAATCCACTCCATCACCAGCCTGTCTATCGTCCTCGATGTACAAATCGCCCCATCACCAGCCTGACTATCGCCCTCGATGTACATACCACCCCATCACCAGCCTGTCTATCGTCCTCGATGTACAATCCACTCCATCACCAGCCTGTCTATCGTCCTCGATGTACATACCACCACATCACCAGCCTGTCTATCGTCCTCTATTTACAATCCACACCATCGGCAGCCTGTCATTCATCCTCGATGTACAATCCAACCCATCACCATGCTGTCTATCGTCCTCGATTTACATACCACCCCATCACCAGCCTGTCTGTCGTCCTCGATGTACAATCCACCCCATCACCAGCCTGTCTATCGTCCATGGTGTACATAACACCCCATCACTAGCCTGTCTATCGTCCTCGATGTACATACCACCCCATCACCAGCCTGTCTATCGTCCTCGATGTACAATCCACCCCATCACTAGCCTGTCTATCGTCCTCGATGTACATACCACCCCATCGCCACCCTGTCTATCGACCTTGATGTACATAACACCCCATCACCAGCCTGTCTATCGTCCTCGATATACATACCACCCCATCACCAGCCTGTCTATCGTCCTCGATGTACAGACCACCCCATCACCAGCCTGTCTATCGTCCTCGATGTACAGACCACCCCATCACCAGCCTGTCTATCGTCCTCGATGTACAATCCACCCAATCACGAACATGTCTATCGTCCTCGATGCACAATCCACCCCATCACCAGCCTGTTTATATCCTCGATGTACAATCCGCCCAATCACCAGCCTGTCGACCTTGATGTACATAACACCCCATCACCAGCCTGTCTATCGTCCTCGATGTACAGTTCGCCCCATCACCAGCCTGACTATCGCCCTCGATGTACATACCACCCCATCACCAGCCTGACTATCGCCCTCGATGTACAATCCACTCCATCACCAGCCTGTCTATCGTCCTCGATGTACAATTCGCCCCATCACCAGCCTGACTATCGCCCTCGATGTACATACCACCCCATCACCAGCCTGTCTATCGTCCTCGATATATAATCCACCCCATCACCAGGCTGTCTATAGTCCTCTATGTACAATCCACGCCATCAGCAGCCTGTCATTCTTCCTCGATGTGCAATCCACCCCATCACCAGCCTGTCTATCATCCTCGATGTACATACCACCCCATCACCAGCCTGTCTGTCGTCCTCGATGTATAATCCACCCACACACCAGCCTGTCTATCGTCCTCGATATACATACCACCGCATCACCAGCCTGTCTATAGTCCTCGATGTACATGCCACCCCATCACCTGCCTGTCTATCGTCCTCGATGTACAATCCACCCCATCACGAACCTATCGTCCACGATGTACAATCCACCCCATCCCCAGCCTGTCTATCGTCCTCGATGTACATACCACCCCATCACCAGCCTGTTTATATCCTCGATGTACAATCCACCCCATCGCCACCCTGTCTATCGACCTTGATGTACATAACACCCCATCACCAGCCTGTCTATCGTCCTCGATATACATACCACCCCATCACCAGCCTGTCTATCGTCCTCGATGTACAGACCACCCCATCACCAGCCTGACTATCGCCCTCGATGTACATACCACCCCATCACCAGCCTGTCTATCGTCCTCGATGTACAATCCACTCCATCACCAGCCTGTCTATCGTCCTCGATGTACATACCACCCCATTACCAGCCTGTCTATCGGCCTCGATGTACATACCACACCATCACCAGCCTGTTTATCATCGTCGATGTACAATTCACCCCTTCACCAGCCTGTCTCTCGTCCTCGATGTCAATTCCATCCCATCACCAGCCTGTCTATCGTCCTCGATATACAATCCACCCCATCACCAGGCTGTCTATAGTCCTCTATGTACAATCCACGCCATCACCAGCCTGTCTATCATCCTCGATGTACATACCACCCCATCACCAGCCTGTCTATCGTCATCGATGTATAATCCACCCACACACCAGCCTGTCTATCGTCCTCGATATACATACCACCGCATCACCAGCCTGTCTATAGTCCTCGATGTACATGCCACCCCATCACCTGCCTGTCTATCGTCCTCGATGTACAATCCACCCCATCACGAACCTATCGTCCACGATGTACAATCCACCCCATCCCCAGCCTGTCTATCGTCCTCGATGTACATACCACCCCATCACCAGCCTGTTTATATCCTCGATGTACAATCCACCCCATCGCCACCCTGTCTATCGACCTTGATGTACATAATACCCCATCACCCGCCTGTCTATCGTCCTCGATATACATACCACCCCATCACCAGCCTGTCTATCGTCCTCGATGTACAGACCACCCCATCACCAGCCTGTCTATCGTCCTCGATGTACAGACCACCCCATCACCAGCCTGTCTATCGTCCTCGAAGTACAATCCACCCAATCACGAACATGTCTATCGTCCTCGATGCACAATCCACCCCATCACCAGCCTGTTTATATCCTCGATGTACAATCCACCCAATCACCAGCCTGTCGACCTTGATGTACATAACACCCCATCACCAGCCTGTCTATCGTCCTCGATGTACAATTCGCCCCATCACCAGCCTGACTATCGCCCTCGATGTACAATCCACTCCATCACCAGCCTGTCTATCATCCTCGATGTACAATTCGCCCCATCACCAGCCTGACTATCGCCCTCGATGTACATACCACCCCATCACCAGCCTGACTATCGCCCTCGATGTACAATCCACTCCATCACCAGCCTGTCTATCGTCCTCGATGTACAATTCGCCCCATCACCAGCCTGACTATCGCCCTCGATGTACATACCACCCCATCACCAGCCTGTCTATCGTCCTCGATGTACAATCCACTTCATCACCAGCCTGTCTATCGTCCTCGATGTACATACCACCACATCACCAGCCTGTCTATCGTCCTCTATTTACAATCCACACCATCGGCAGCCTGTCATTCATCCTCGATGTACAATCCAACCCATCACCATGCTGTCTATCGTCCTCGATGTACAATCCACTCCATCACCAGCCTGACTATCGCCCTCGATGTACATACCACCACATCACTAGCCTGTCTATCGTCCTCTATTTACAATCCACTCCATCACCAGCCTGTCTACCGTCCTTATTATACATTCCACCCCATTATAAGCCTGTCTATCGTCCTCGATCTACAATCCACCCCATCACCAGCCTGTCTATCGTCCTTGATGTACAATCCACTCCATCACCAGCCTGTCTATCGTCCTCGATTTACATACCACCCCATCACCAGCCTGTCTATCGTCCTCCATGTACATACCACCCCATCACGAGCCTATCGTCCTCGATGTACATACCACCACATCACCAGCCTGTCTACTGTCCTTTTTATACATTCCACCCCTTCACCAGCCTGTCTATCATCCTCGATGTACTTTGCACCCAACACCAGCCTGTCTATCATGCATGATTTACAATCCACCCCAACACCAGCCTGTCTCTCGTCCTCGATGTACAATCCACCCCATCACCAAGCTGTCTATAGTCCTCTATGTACAATCCACGCCATCAGCAGCCTGTCATTCGTCCTCGATGTATATACCACCCCATCACCAGCCTGTCTATCGTCCTCGTTGTACATACCACCCCATCACCAGGCTGTCTATCGTCCTCGATATACAATCCACCCCATCACCATCCTGTCTATCGTCCTCGATGTCCATTAATCCCATCACCAGCCTGTCTATCGTCCTCGATGTACAATCCACCCCATCACCAGGCTGTCTGTAGTCCTCGATGCACAATCCACGCCATCAGCAGCCTGTCATTCGTCCTCGATGTACAATCCACCCCATCACCAGCCTGTCTATCGTCCTCGATTTACATACCATCCCATCACCAGCCTGTCTATCGTCCTCGATGTAAAATCCACCCCATCACCAGCCTGTCTATCGTCCTTGGTGTACATAACACCCCATCACCAGCCTGTCTATCGTCCTCGATGTACATACCACCCCATCACCAGCCTGTCTATCGTCCTCGATGTACAATCCACCCCATCACCAGCCTGTCTATCGTCCTCGATGTACAATCCACCACATCACCAGCCTGTCTAACGTCCTCAATGTACATACCATCCCGTCACCAGCCTGTCTATCGTCGTCGATGTACATACCACCCCATCACCAGCCTGTCTATCGTCCTCGATGTACATACCACCCCATCACCAGCCTGTCTATCATCCTCGATGTACTTTGCACCCCATCACCAGCCTGTCTATCATGCACGATTTACAATCCACCCCATCACCAGCCTGTCTCTCGTCCTCGATGTCCATTCCATCCCATCACCAGCCTGTCTATCGTCCTCGATGTACAATCCACCCCATCACCAGGCTCTCAATAGTCCTCTATGTACAATCCATGCCATCACCAGCCTGTCTATCATCCTTGATGTTCAATGCACCCCATCAGCAGCCTGTCATTCGTCCTCTATGTACAATCCACCCCATCAGCAGCCTGACATTCGTCCTCAATGTACAATCCACCCACTCACCAGCCTGTCTATCGTCCTCGATGTATAATCCACCCCAGCACCAGCCTGTCTATCGTCCTCGATGTACAATACACACCATCACCAGCTTGTCTATCGTCCTCGATGTACAATCCACCTCATCACCAGCCTGTATATCGTCCACGATGCAGATACCACCCCATCACCAGCTTGTCTATCGTACTCGATGTACAATCCAAACCATCACCAGCCTGTCTATCGTCCTCGATGTACATTCCATCCCATCACCAGCCTGCCTATCGTCCTCGATTTACATACCACCCCATCACCAGCCTGTCTATCGTCCTCGATGTACATACCACCCCATCACCAGCCTGTCTATCGTCCTCGTTGTACATACCACCCCATCACCTGCCTGTCTATCGTCCTCGATGTACAATCCACCCCATCAGCAGCCTGCCTATCGTCCTCGATGTACAATCCACCACATTACCAGCCTGTCTATCATATTTATTATACATTCCACCCCATCACCAGCCTCTCTATCGTCCTCGATGTAGAATCCACCCCATCACCACCCTGTCAGTCGTCCTCGATGTACAATCCACCCCATCACCAGGCTGTCTATCGTCCTCGATATACAATCCACCCCATCACCAGCCTGTCTATCGTCCTCGATGTACATTCCACCCCATCACCAGCCTGTCTATCGTCCTCGATGTACATTAATCCCATCACCAGCCTGTCTATCGTCCTCGATGTATAATCCACCCCATCACCAGCCTGTCTATCGTCCTTGGTGTACATAACACCCCATCACCAGCCTGTCTATCGTCCTCGATGTACAGTTCGCCCCATCACCAGCCTGACTATCGCCCTCGATGTACATACCACCCCATCACCAGCCTGACTATCGCCCTCGATGTACAATCCACTCCATCACCAGCCTGTCTATCGTCCTCGATGTACAATTCGCCCCATCACCAGCCTGACTATCGCCCTCGATGTACATACCACCCCATCACCAGCCTGTCTATCGTCCTCGATATATAATCCACCCCATCACCAGGCTGTCTATAGTCCTCTATGTACAATCCACGCCATCAGCAGCCTGTCATTCTTCCTCGATGTGCAATCCACCCCATCACCAGCCTGTCTATCATCCTCGATGTACATACCACCCCATCACCAGCCTGTCTGTCGTCCTCGATGTATAATCCACCCACACACCAGCCTGTCTATCGTCCTCGATATACATACCACCGCATCACCAGCCTGTCTATAGTCCTCGATGTACATGCCACCCCATCACCTGCCTGTCTATCGTCCTCGATGTACAATCCACCCCATCACGAACCTATCGTCCACGATGTACAATCCACCCCATCCCCAGCCTGTCTATCGTCCTCGATGTACATACCACCCCATCACCAGCCTGTTTATATCCTCGATGTACAATCCACCCCATCGCCACCCTGTCTATCGACCTTGATGTACATAACACCCCATCACCAGCCTGTCTATCGTCCTCGATATACATACCACCCCATCACCAGCCTGTCTATCGTCCTCGATGTACAGACCACCCCATCACCAGCCTGACTATCGCCCTCGATGTACATACCACCCCATCACCAGCCTGTCTATCGTCCTCGATGTACAATCCACTCCATCACCAGCCTGTCTATCGTCCTCGATGTACATACCACCCCATTACCAGCCTGTCTATCGGCCTCGATGTACATACCACACCATCACCAGCCTGTTTATCATCGTCGATGTACAATTCACCCCTTCACCAGCCTGTCTCTCGTCCTCGATGTCAATTCCATCCCATCACCAGCCTGTCTATCGTCCTCGATATACAATCCACCCCATCACCAGGCTGTCTATAGTCCTCTATGTACAATCCACGCCATCACCAGCCTGTCTATCATCCTCGATGTACATACCACCCCATCACCAGCCTGTCTATCGTCATCGATGTATAATCCACCCACACACCAGCCTGTCTATCGTCCTCGATATACATACCACCGCATCACCAGCCTGTCTATAGTCCTCGATGTACATGCCACCCCATCACCTGCCTGTCTATCGTCCTCGATGTACAATCCACCCCATCACGAACCTATCGTCCACGATGTACAATCCACCCCATCCCCAGCCTGTCTATCGTCCTCGATGTACATACCACCCCATCACCAGCCTGTTTATATCCTCGATGTACAATCCACCCCATCGCCACCCTGTCTATCGACCTTGATGTACATAATACCCCATCACCCGCCTGTCTATCGTCCTCGATATACATACCACCCCATCACCAGCCTGTCTATCGTCCTCGATGTACAGACCACCCCATCACCAGCCTGTCTATCGTCCTCGATGTACAGACCACCCCATCACCAGCCTGTCTATCGTCCTCGAAGTACAATCCACCCAATCACGAACATGTCTATCGTCCTCGATGCACAATCCACCCCATCACCAGCCTGTTTATATCCTCGATGTACAATCCACCCAATCACCAGCCTGTCGACCTTGATGTACATAACACCCCATCACCAGCCTGTCTATCGTCCTCGATGTACAATTCGCCCCATCACCAGCCTGACTATCGCCCTCGATGTACAATCCACTCCATCACCAGCCTGTCTATCATCCTCGATGTACAATTCGCCCCATCACCAGCCTGACTATCGCCCTCGATGTACATACCACCCCATCACCAGCCTGACTATCGCCCTCGATGTACAATCCACTCCATCACCAGCCTGTCTATCGTCCTCGATGTACAATTCGCCCCATCACCAGCCTGACTATCGCCCTCGATGTACATACCACCCCATCACCAGCCTGTCTATCGTCCTCGATGTACAATCCACTTCATCACCAGCCTGTCTATCGTCCTCGATGTACATACCACCACATCACCAGCCTGTCTATCGTCCTCTATTTACAATCCACACCATCGGCAGCCTGTCATTCATCCTCGATGTACAATCCAACCCATCACCATGCTGTCTATCGTCCTCGATGTACAATCCACTCCATCACCAGCCTGACTATCGCCCTCGATGTACATACCACCACATCACTAGCCTGTCTATCGTCCTCTATTTACAATCCACTCCATCACCAGCCTGTCTACCGTCCTTATTATACATTCCACCCCATTATAAGCCTGTCTATCGTCCTCGATCTACAATCCACCCCATCACCAGCCTGTCTATCGTCCTTGATGTACAATCCACTCCATCACCAGCCTGTCTATCGTCCTCGATTTACATACCACCCCATCACCAGCCTGTCTATCGTCCTCCATGTACATACCACCCCATCACGAGCCTATCGTCCTCGATGTACATACCACCACATCACCAGCCTGTCTACTGTCCTTTTTATACATTCCACCCCTTCACCAGCCTGTCTATCATCCTCGATGTACTTTGCACCCAACACCAGCCTGTCTATCATGCATGATTTACAATCCACCCCAACACCAGCCTGTCTCTCGTCCTCGATGTACAATCCACCCCATCACCAAGCTGTCTATAGTCCTCTATGTACAATCCACGCCATCAGCAGCCTGTCATTCGTCCTCGATGTATATACCACCCCATCACCAGCCTGTCTATCGTCCTCGTTGTACATACCACCCCATCACCAGGCTGTCTATCGTCCTCGATATACAATCCACCCCATCACCATCCTGTCTATCGTCCTCGATGTCCATTAATCCCATCACCAGCCTGTCTATCGTCCTCGATGTACAATCCACCCCATCACCAGGCTGTCTGTAGTCCTCGATGCACAATCCACGCCATCAGCAGCCTGTCATTCGTCCTCGATGTACAATCCACCCCATCACCAGCCTGTCTATCGTCCTCGATTTACATACCATCCCATCACCAGCCTGTCTATCATCCTCGATGTAAAATCCACCCCATCACCAGCCTGTCTATCGTCCTTGGTGTACATAACACCCCATCACCAGCCTGTCTATCGTCCTCGATGTACATACCACCCCATCACCAGCCTGTCTATCGTCCTCGATGTACAATCCACCCCATCACCAGCCTGTCTATCGTCCTCGATGTACAATCCACCACATCACCAGCCTGTCTAACGTCCTCAATGTACATACCATCCCGTCACCAGCCTGTCTATCGTCGTCGATGTACATACCACCCCATCACCAGCCTGTCTATCGTCCTCGATGTACATACCACCCCATCACCAGCCTGTCTATCATCCTCGATGTACTTTGCACCCCATCACCAGCCTGTCTATCATGCACGATTTACAATCCACCCCATCACCAGCCTGTCTCTCGTCCTCGATGTCCATTCCATCCCATCACCAGCCTGTCTATCGTCCTCGATGTACAATCCACCCCATCACCAGGCTCTCAATAGTCCTCTATGTACAATCCATGCCATCACCAGCCTGTCTATCATCCTTGATGTTCAATGCACCCCATCAGCAGCCTGTCATTCGTCCTCTATGTACAATCCACCCCATCAGCAGCCTGACATTCGTCCTCAATGTACAATCCACCCACTCACCAGCCTGTCTATCGTCCTCGATGTATAATCCACCCCAGCACCAGCCTGTCTATCGTCCTCGATGTACAATACACACCATCACCAGCTTGTCTATCGTCCTCGATGTACAATCCACCTCATCACCAGCCTGTATATCGTCCACGATGCAGATACCACCCCATCACCAGCTTGTCTATCGTACTCGATGTACAATCCAAACCATCACCAGCCTGTCTATCGTCCTCGATGTACATTCCATCCCATCACCAGCCTGCCTATCGTCCTCGATTTACATACCACCCCATCACCAGCCTGTCTATCGTCCTCGATGTACATACCACCCCATCACCAGCCTGTCTATCGTCCTCGTTGTACATACCACCCCATCACCTGCCTGTCTATCGTCCTCGATGTACAATCCACCCCATCAGCAGCCTGCCTATCGTCCTCGATGTACAATCCACCACATTACCAGCCTGTCTATCATATTTATTATACATTCCACCCCATCACCAGCCTCTCTATCGTCCTCGATGTAGAATCCACCCCATCACCACCCTGTCAGTCGTCCTCGATGTACAATCCACCCCATCACCAGGCTGTCTATCGTCCTCGATATACAATCCACCCCATCACCAGCCTGTCTATCGTCCTCGATGTACATTCCACCCCATCACCAGCCTGTCTATCGTCCTCGATGTACATTAATCCCATCACCAGCCTGTCTATCGTCCTCGATGTATAATCCACCCCATCACCAGGCTGTCTGTAGTCCTCGATGTACAATCCACGCCATCAGCAGCCTGTCATTCGTCCTCGATGTACAATCCACCCCATCACCAGCCTGTCTATCGTCCTCGATTTACATACCATCCCATCACCAGCCTGTCTATCGTCCTCGATGTAAAATCCACCCCATCACCAGCCTGTCTATCGTCCTTGGTGTACATAACACCCCATCACCAGCCTGTCTATCGTCCTCGATGTACATACCACCCCATCACCAGCCTGTCTATCGTCCTCGATGTACAATCCACCCCATCACCAGCCTGTCTATCGTCCTCGATGTACAATCCACCACATCACCAGCCTGTCTAACGTCCTCGATGTACATACCACCCCGTCACCAGCCTGTCTATCGTCGTCGATGTACATACCACCCCATCACCAGCCTGTCTATCGTCCTCGATGTACATACCACCCCATCACCAGCCTGTCTATCATCCTCGATGTACTTTGCACCCCATCACCAGCCTGTCTATCATGCACGATTTATAATCCACCCCATCACCAGCCTGTCTCTCGTCCTCGATGTCCATTCCATCCCATCACCAGCCTGTCTATCGTCCTCGATGTACAATCCACCCCATCACCAGGCTCTCAATAGTCCTCTATGTACAATCCATGCCATCACCAGCCTGTCTATCATCCTTGATGTTCAATCCACCCCATCAGCAGCCTGTCATTCGTCCTCTATGTACATTCCACCCCATCACCACCCTGTCTATCGTCCTCGATGTACAATTCACCCATCACCAGCCATTCTATCGTCCTCGATGTACATACCACCCCATCACCAGCCTGTCTATCGCCCTCGATGTACATACCACCCCATCACCAGCCTGTCTATCGTCCTCGATGTACAATCCACCCCATCACCAGCCTGTCTATCGTCCTCGATGTACATACCACCCCATCACCAGCCTGTCTATCGTCCTCGATGTACAATCCACCCCATCAACAGCCTGTCTATCGTCCTTGATGTACAATTCACCCATCACCAGCCTGTCTATCGTCCTCGATGTACAATCCACCCCAGCACCAGCCTGTCTATCATCCTCGATGTACAATCCACCCCATCACAAGCCTGTCTATTCTCCTTGATGTACATACCACCCCATTACCAACCTGGCTATCGTCCTCGATGTTCATACCACCCCATCACCAGCCTGTCTATCGTCCTCGATGTATAATCCACCCCAGCACCAGCCTGTCTATTGTCCTCGATGTACAATACACACCATCACCAGCTTGTTTATCGTCCTCGATGTACAATCCACCTCATCACCAGCCTGTATATCATCCACGATGCAGATACCACCCCATCACCAGCTTGTCTATCGTACTCGATGTACAATCCAACCCATCACCAGCCTGTCTGTCGTCCTCGATGTACAATCCACCCCATCACCAGCCTGTCTATCGTCCTCGGTGTACATAACACCCCATCACCAGCCTGTCTATCGTCCTCGATGTACATACCACCGCATCACCAGCCTGTCTATCGTCCTCGATGTACAATCCACCCCATCACCAGCCTGTCTATCGTCCTCGATGTACATACCACCCCATCACCAGCCTGTCTATCGTCCTCGATTTACATACCACCCGATCACCAGCCTGTCTATCGTCCTCGATATACAATCCACACCATCACCAGCTTTTCTATCGTCCTGGATGTACAATCCACGCCATCAACAGCCTGTGATTTGTCCTCGATGTACAATCTACCCCATCATCAGCCTGTCTCCCGTCCTCATTATACATACCACCCCATCACCAGCCTGTCTATCGTCCTCGATGTACAATCCACCCCATCACCAGCCTGTCTATCGTCCTTGGTGTACATAACACCCCATCACCAGCCTGTCTATCGTCCTCGATGTACATACCACCCCATCACCAGCCTGTCTATCGTCCTCGATGTACAATTCACCCCATCACCAGCCTGTCTATCGTCCTCGATGTACATACCACCCCATCACCAGCCTGTCTATCGTCCTCGATTTACATACCACCCCATCACCAGCCTGTCTATCGTCCTCGATATACAATCCACACCATCACCAGACTTTCTATCGTCCTGGATGTACAATCCACGCCATCAACAGCCTGTGATTTGTCCTCGATGTACAATCCACACCATCACCAGCCTTTCTATCGTCCTGGATGTACAATCCACACCATCACCAGCCTGTCTATCGTCCTCGATGTATAATCCACCCCAGCACCAGCCTGTCTATCGTCCTCGATGTACAATACACACCATCACCAGCTTGTCTATCGTCCTCGATGTACAATCCACCTCATCACCAGCCTGTATATCGTCCACGATGCACATACCACCCCATCACCAGCTTGTCTATCGTACTCGATGTACAATCCAACCCATCACCAGCCTGTCTATCGTCCTCGATGTACATTCCATCCCATCACCAGCCTGCCTATTGTCCTCGATTTACATACCACCCCATCACCAGCCTGTCTATCGTCCTCGATGTACATACCACCCCATCACCAGCCTGTCTATCGTCCTCGATGTTCAATCCAACCCATCACCAGCCTGTCTATCGTCCTTATTATACATTCCACCCCATCACCAACCTGTCTATCGTCCTCGATGTACAATCCACCCCATCACCAGCCTGTCTGTCGTCCTCGATGTACATACCACCCCATCACCAGCCTGTTTATCGTCCTCGATGTACAATCCACCCCATCACCAGTCTGTCTATCGTCCTCGATGTATAATCCACTCCATCACCAGCCTGTCTATCGTCCTCGATGTACATACCACCCCATCACGAGCCTATCGTCCTCGATGTACATACCACCCCATCAACAGCCTGTCTGTCGTCCTCGATGTACATACCACCCCATCACCAGCCTGTTTATCGTCCCCGATATACAATCCACCCCACCAACAGCCTGTCTATCGTCCTCGATGTACAATCCACACCATCACCAGCCTTTCTATCGTCTTCGATGAAAAATCCACGCCATCACCAGCCTGTCATTCGTCCTCGATGTACAATCCACCCCATCACCCGCCTGTGTATCGTCCTCAATTTACATACCACCCCATCACCAGCCTGTCTATCGTCCTCGATGTACAATCCACCCCACCACCAGCCTTTCTATCGTCCTGGATGTACAATCCACGCCATCAACAGCCTGTGATTCGTCCTCGATGTACAATCTACCCCATCACCAGCCTGTCTACCGTCCTTATTATACATTCCACCCCATTATAAGCCTGTCTATCGTCCTCGATCTACAATCCACCCCATCACCAGCCTGTCTATCGTCCTCGATGTACAATCCACTCCATCACCAGCCTGTCTATCGTCCTCGATTTACATACCACCCCATCACCAGCCTGTCTATCGTCCTCGATGTACATACCACCCCATCACGAGCCTATCGTCCTCGATGTACATACCACCCCATTACCAGCCTGTCTATCGGCCTCGATGTACATACCACACCATCACCAGCCTGTTTATCATCGTCGATGTACAATTCACCCCTTCAGCAGCCTGTCTCTCGTCCTCGATGTCAATTCCATCCCATCACCAGCCTGTCTATCGTCCTCGATATACAATCCACCCCATCACCAGGCTGTCTATAGTCCTCTATGTACAATCCACGCCATCAGCAGCCTGTCATTCTTCCTCGATGTACAATCCACCCCATCACCAGCCTGTCTATCATCCTCGATGTACATACCACCCCATCACCAGCCTGTCTATCGTCCTCGATGTATAATCCACCCACACACCAGCCTGTCTATCGTCCTCGATGTTCAATCCATCCCATCACCAGCCTGTCTATCGTCCTCGATGTTCAATCCAACCCATCACCAGCCTGTCTATCGTCCTTATTATACATTCCACCCCATCACCAACCTGTCTATCATCCTCGATGTACAATCCACCCCATCACCAGCCTGTCTGTCGTCCTCGATGTACATACCACCCCATCACCAGCCTGTCTATCGTCCTCGATGTTCAATCCATCCCATCACCAGCCTGTCTATCGTCCTCGATGTTCAATCCAACCCATCACCAGCCTGTCTATCGTCCTTATTATACATTCCACCCCATCACCAACCTGTCTATCGTCCTCGATGTACAATCCACCCCATCACCAGCCTGTCTGTCGTCCTCGATGTACATACCACCCCATCACCAGCCTGTCTATCGTCCTCGATGTACAATCCACTCCATCACCAGCCTGTCTATCGTCCTTGATGTACATACCACCCCATCACGAGCCTATCGTCCTCGATGTACATACCACCCCATCACCAGCCTGTTTATCGTCCCCGATATACAATCCACCCCACCAACAGCCTGTCTATCGTCCTCGATGTACAATCCACACCATCACCAGCCTTTCTATCGTCTTCGATGAAAAATCCACGCCATCACCAGCCTGTCTATCGTCCTCGATGTACAATCCACCCCACCACCAGCCTTTCTATCGTCCTGGATGTACAATCCACGCCATCAACAGCCTGTGATTCGTCCTCGATCTACAATCTACCCCATCACCAGCCTGTCTACCGTCCTTATTATACATTCCATCCCATTATAAGCCTGTCTATCGTCCTCGATCTACAATCCACCCCATCACCAGCCTGTATATCGTCCTCGATGTACAATCCACTCCATCACCAGCCTGTCTATCGTCCTCGATTTACATACCACCCCATCACCAGCCTGTCTATCGTCCTCGATGTACATACCACCCCATCACGAGCCTATCGTCCTCGATGTACATACCACCACATCACGAGCCTGTCTATCGTCCTCGATGTACATACCACCCCATTACCAGCCTGTCTATCGGCCTCGATGTACATACCACACCATCACCAGCCTGTTTATCATCGTCGATGTACAATTCTCCCCTTCACCAGCCTGTCTCTCGTCCTCGATGTCAATTCCATCCCATCACCAGCCTGTCTATCGTCCTCGATATACAATCCACCCCATCACCAGGCTGTCTATAGTCCTTTATGTACAATCCACGCCATCAGCAGCCTGTCATTCTTCCTCGATGTACAATCCACCCCATCACCAGCCTGTCTATCATCCTCGATGTACATACCACCCCATCACCAGCCTGTCTATCGTCCTCGCTGTATAATCCACCCACACACCAGCCTGTCTATCGTCCTCGATGTACATTCCACCCCATCACCAGCCTGTCTATCGTCCTCGATGTACATTAATCCCATCACCAGCCTGTCTATCGTCCTCGATATACAATCCACCCCATCACCAGGCTGTCTGTAGTCCTCGATGTACAATCCACGCCATCAGCAGCCTGTCATTCGTCCTCGATGTACAATCCACCCCATCACCAGCCTGTCTATCGTCCTCGATTTACATACCATCCCATCACCAGCCTGTCTATCGTCCTCGATGTAAAATCCACCCCATCACCAGCCTGTCTATCGTCCTTGGTGTACATAACACCCCATCACCAGCCTGTCTATCGTCCTCGATGTACATACCACCCCATCACCAGCCTGTCTATCGTCCTCGATGTACAATCCACCCCATCACCAGCCTGTCTATCGTCCTGGATGTACAATCCACCACATCACCAGCCTGTCTAACGTCCTCGATGTACATACCACCCCGTCACCAGCCTGTCTATCGTCGTCGATGTACATACCACCCCATCACCAGCCTGTCTATCGTCCTCGATGTACATACCACCCCATCACCAGCCTGTCTATCATCCTCGATGTACTTTGCACCCCATCACCAGCCTGTCTATCATGCACGATTTACAATCCACCCCATCACCAGCCTGTCTCTCGTCCTCGATGTCCATTCCATCCCATCACCAGCCTGTCTATCGTCCTCGATGTACAATCCACCCCATCACCAGGCTCTCAATAGTCCTCTATGTACAATCCATGCCATCACCAGCCTGTCTATCATCCTTGATGTTCAATCCACCCCATCAGCAGCCTGTCATTCGTCCTCTATGTACATTCCACCCCATCACCACCCTGTCTATCGTCCTCGATGTACAATTCACCCATCACCAGCCATTCTATCGTCCTCGATGTACAATCCACCCCATCACCAGCCTGTCTATCGTCCTCGATGTACATACCACCCCATCACCAGCCTGTCTATCGTCCTCGATGTACAATCCACCTCATCACCAGCCTGTATATCATCCACGATGCAGATACCACCCCATCACCAGCTTGTCTATCGTACTCGATGTACAATCCAACCCATCACCAGCCTGTCTATCGTCCTCGATGTACATTCCACCCCATCACCAGCCTGTCTGTCGTCCTCGATGTACAATCCACCCCATCACCAGCCTGTCTATCGTCCTTGGTGTACATAACACCCCATCACCAGCCTGTCTATCGTCCTCGATGTACATACCACCCCATCACCAGCCTGTCTATCGTCCTCGATGTACAATCCACCCCATCACTAGCCTGTCTATCGTCCTCGATGTACATACCACCCCATCGCCACCCTGTCTATCGACCTTGATGTACATAACACCCCATCACCAGCCTGTCTATCGTCCTCGATATACAATCCACACCATCACCAGCTTTTCTATCGTCCTGGATGTACAATCCACGCCATCAACAGCCTGTGATTTGTCCTCGATGTACAATCTACCCCATCATCAGCCTGTCTCCCGTCCTCATTATACATACCACCCCATCACCAGCCTGTCTATCGTCCTCGATGTACAATCCACCCCATCACCAGCCTGTCTATCGTCCTTGGTGTACATAACACCCCATCACCAGCCTGTCTATCGTCCTCGATGTACATACCACCCCATCACCAGCCTGTCTATCGTCCTCGATGTACAATTCACCCCATCACCAGCCTGTCTATCGTCCTCGATGTACATACCACCCCATCACCAGCCTGTCTATCGTCCTCGATTTACATACCACCCCATCACCAGCCTGTCTATTGTCCTCGATATACAATCCACACCATCACCAGCCTTTCTATCGTCCTGGATGTACAATCCACGCCATCAACAGCCTGTGATTTGTCCTCGATGTACAATCCACACCATCACCAGCCTTTCTATCGTCCTGGATGTACAATCCACACCATCACCAGCCTGTCTATCGTCCTCGATGTATAATCCACCCCAGCACCAGCCTTTCTATCGTCCTCGATGTACAATACACACCATCACCAGCTTGTCTATCGTCCTCGATGTACATACCACCCCATCACCAGCCTGTCTATCATCCTCGATGTACTTTGCACCCCATCACCAGCCTGTCTATCATGCACGATTTACAATCCACCCCATCACCAGCCTGTCTCTCGTCCTCGATGTCCATTCCATCCCATCACCAGCCTGTCTATCGTCCTCGATGTACAATCCACCCCATCACCAGGCTCTCAATAGTCCTCTATGTACAATCCATGCCATCACCAGCCTGTCTATCATCCTTGATGTTCAATCCACCCCATCAGCAGCCTGTCATTCGTCCTCTATGTACATTCCACCCCATCACCACCCTGTCTATCGTCCTCGATGTACAATTCACCCATCACCAGCCATTCTATCGTCCTCGATGTACAATCCACCCCATCACCAGCCTGTCTATCGTCCTCGATGTACATACCACCCCATCACCAGCCTGTCTATCGTCCTCGATGTACAATCCACCTCATCACCAGCCTGTATATCATCCACGATGCAGATACCACCCCATCACCAGCTTGTCTATCGTACTCGATGTACAATCCAACCCATCACCAGCCTGTCTATCGTCCTCGATGTACATTCCACCCCATCACCAGCCTGTCTGTCGTCCTCGATGTACAATCCACCCCATCACCAGCCTGTCTATCGTCCTTGGTGTACATAACACCCCATCACCAGCCTGTCTATCGTCCTCGATGTACATACCACCCCATCACCAGCCTGTCTATCGTCCTCGATGTACAATCCACCCCATCACTAGCCTGTCTATCGTCCTCGATGTACATACCACCCCATCGCCACCCTGTCTATCGACCTTGATGTACATAACACCCCATCACCAGCCTGTCTATCGTCCTCGATATACAATCCACACCATCACCAGCTTTTCTATCGTCCTGGATGTACAATCCACGCCATCAACAGCCTGTGATTTGTCCTCGATGTACAATCTACCCCATCATCAGCCTGTCTCCCGTCCTCATTATACATACCACCCCATCACCAGCCTGTCTATCGTCCTCGATGTACAATCCACCCCATCACCAGCCTGTCTATCGTCCTTGGTGTACATAACACCCCATCACCAGCCTGTCTATCGTCCTCGATGTACATACCACCCCATCACCAGCCTGTCTATCGTCCTCGATGTACAATTCACCCCATCACCAGCCTGTCTATCGTCCTCGATGTACATACCACCCCATCACCAGCCTGTCTATCGTCCTCGATTTACATACCACCCCATCACCAGCCTGTCTATTGTCCTCGATATACAATCCACACCATCACCAGCCTTTCTATCGTCCTGGATGTACAATCCACGCCATCAACAGCCTGTGATTTGTCCTCGATGTACAATCCACACCATCACCAGCCTTTCTATCGTCCTGGATGTACAATCCACACCATCACCAGCCTGTCTATCGTCCTCGATGTATAATCCACCCCAGCACCAGCCTTTCTATCGTCCTCGATGTACAATACACACCATCACCAGCTTGTCTATCGTCCTCGATGTACATACCACCCCATCACCAGCCTGTCTATCGTCCTCGATTTACATACCACCCGATCACCAGCCTGTCTATCGTCCTCGATATACAATCCACACCATCACCAGCTTTTCTATCGTCCTGGATGTACAATCCACGCCATCAACAGCCTGTGATTTGTCCTCGATGTACAATCTACCCCATCATCAGCCTGTCTCCCGTCCTCATTATACATACCACCCCATCACCAGCCTGTCTATCGTCCTCGATGTACAATCCACCCCATCACCAGCCTGTCTATCGTCCTTGGTGTACATAACACCCCATCACCAGCCTGTCTATCGTCCTCGATGTACATACCACCCCATCACCAGCCTGTCTATCGTCCTCGATGTACAATTCACCCCATCACCAGCCTGTCTATCGTCCTCGATGTACATACCACCCCATCACCAGCCTGTCTATCGTCCTCGATTTACATACCACCCAATCACCAGCCTGTCTATTGTCCTCGATATACAATCCACACCATCACCAGCCTTTCTATCGTCCTGGATGTACAATCCACGCCATCAACAGCCTGTGATTTGTCCTCGATGTACAATCCACACCATCACCAGCCTTTCTATCGTCCTGGATGTACAATCCACACCATCACCAGCCTGTCTATCGTCCTCGATGTATAATCCACCCCAGCACCAGCCTGTCTATCGTCCTCGATGTACAATACCACCCCATCACCAGCCTGTCTATCGTCCTCGATGTACATACCACCCCATCACCAGCCTGTCTATCGTCCTCGATGTACAATTCACTCCATCACCAGCCTGTCTATCGTCCTCGATGTACATACCACCCCATCACCAGCCTGTCTATCGTCCTCGATTTACATACCACCCCATTACCAGCCTGTCTATCGGCCTCGATGTACATACCACACCATCACCAGCCTGTTTATCATCGTCGATGTACAATTCACCCCTTCACCAGCCTGTCTCTCGTCCTCGATGTCAATTCCATCCCATCACCAGCCTGTCTATCGTCCTCGATATACAATCCACCCCATCACCAGGCTGTCTATAGTCCTCTATGTACAATCCACGCCATCAGCAGCCTGTCATTCTTCCTCGATGTACAATCCACCCCATCACCAGCCTGTCTATCATCCTCGATGTACATACCACCCCATCACCAGCCTGTCTATCGTCATCGATGTATAATCCACCCACACACCAGCCTGTCTATCGTCCTCGATTTACATACCACCGCATCACCAGCCTGTCTATAGTCCTCGATGTACATGCCACCCCATCACCTGCCTGTCTATCGTCCTCGATGTACAATCCACCCCATCACCAGCCTGTTTATATCCTCGATGTACAATCCACCCAATCACCAGCCTGTCGACCTTGATGTACATAACACCCCATCACCAGCCTGTCTATCGTCCTCGATGTACAATTCGCCCCATCACCAGCCTGACTATCGCCCTCGATGTACAATCCACTCCATCACCAGCCTGTCTATCATCCTCGATGCACAATTCGCCCCATCACCAGCCTGACTATCGCCCTCGATGTACATACCACCCCATCACCAGCCTGACTATCGCCCTCGATGTACAATCCACTCCATCACCAGCCTGTCTATCGTCCTCGATGTACAATTCGCCCCATCACCAGCCTGACTATCGCCCTCGATGTACATACCACCCCATCACCAGCCTGTCTATCGTCCTCGATGTACAATCCACTCCATCACCAGCCTGTCTATCGTCCTCGATGTACATACCACCACATCACCAGCCTGTCTATCGTCCTCTATTTACAATCCACACCATCGGCAGCCTGTCATTCATCCTCGATGTACAATCCAACCCATCACCATGCTGTCTATCGTCCTCGATTTACATACCACCCCATCACCAGCCTGTCTATCGTCCTCGATGTACAATCCACCCCATCACCAGCCTGTCTATCGTCCTTGGTGTACATAACACCCCATCACCAGCCTGTCTATCGTCCTCGATGTACATACCACCCCATCACCAGCCTGTCTATCGTCCTCGATGTACAATTCACCCCATCACCAGCCTGTCTATCGTCCTCGATGTACATACCACCCCATCACCAGCCTGTCTATCGTCCTCGATTTACATACCACCCCATCACCAGCCTGTCTATTCTCCTCGATATACAATCCACCCAATCACCAGCCTTTCTATCGTCCTGGATGTACAATCCACGCCATCAACAGCCTGTGATTTGTCCTCGATGTACAATCCACACCATCACCAGCCTTTCTATCGTCCTGGATGTACAATCCACACCATCACCAGCCTGTCTATCGTCCTCGATGTATAATCCACCCCAGCACCAGCCTGTCTATCGTCCTCGATGTACAATACACACCATCACCAGCTTGTCTATCGTCCTCGATGTACAATCCACCTCATCACCAGCCTGTATATCGTCCACGATGCACATACCACCCCATCACCAGCTTGTCTATCGTACTCGATGTACAATCCAACCCATCACCAGCCTGTCTATCGTCCTCGATGTACATTCCATCCCATCACCAGCCTGCCTATTGTCCTCGATTTACATACCACCCCATCACCAGCCTGTCTATCGTCCTCGATGTACATACCACCCCATCACCAGCCTGTCTATCGTCCTCGATGTTCAATCCATCCCATCACCAGCCTGTCTATCGTCCTCGATGTTCAATCCAACCCATCACCAGCCTGTCTATCGTCCTTATTATACATTCCACCCCATCACCAACCTGTCTATCGTCCTCGATGTACAATCCACCCCATCACCAGCCTGTCTGTCGTCCTCGATGTACATACCACCCCATCACCAGCCTGTCTATCGTCCTCGATGTACAATCCACCCCATCACCAGTCTGTCTATCGTCCTCGATGTATAATCCACTCCATCACCAGCCTGTCTATCGTCCTCGATGTACATACCACCCCATCACGAGCCTATCGTCCTCGATGTACATACCACCCCATCAACAGCCTGTCTGTCGTCCTCGATGTACATACCACCCCATCACCAGCCTGTTTATCGTCCCCGATATACAATCCACCCCACCAACAGCCTGTCTATCGTCCTCGATGTACAATCCACACCATCACCAGCCTTTCTATCGTCTTCGATGAAAAATCCACGCCATCACCAGCCTGTCATTCGTCCTCGATGTACAATCCACCCCATCACCCGCCTGTGTATCGTCCTCAATTTACATACCACCCCATCACCAGCCTGTCTATCGTCCTCGATGTACAATCCACCCCACCACCAGCCTTTCTATCGTCCTGGATGTACAATCCACGCCATCAACAGCCTGTGATTCGTCCTCGATGTACAATCTACCCCATCACCAGCCTGTCTACCGTCCTTATTATACATTCCACCCCATTATAAGCCTGTCTATCGTCCTCGATGTACAATCAACCCCATCACCAGCCTGTCTATCGTCCTCGATGTACAATCCACTCCATCACCAGCCTGTCTATCGTCCTCGATTTACATACCACCCCATCACCAGCCTGTCTATCGTCCTCGATGTACATACCACCCCATCACGAGCCTATCGTCCTCGATGTACATACCACCAGATCACGAGCCTGTCTATCGTCCTCGATGTACATACCACCCCATTACCAGCCTGTCTATCGGCCTCGATGTACATACCACCACATCACCAGCCTGTCTATCGTCCTCTATTTACAATCCACACCATCGGCAGCCTGTCATTCATCCTCGATGTACAATCCAACCCATCACCATGCTGTCTATCGTCCTCGATTTACATACCACCCCATCACCAGCCTGTCTGTCGTCCTCGATGTACAATCCACCCCATCACCAGCCTGTCTATCGTCCTTGGTGTACATAACACCCCATCACCAGCCTGTCTATCGTCCTCGATGTACATACCACCCCATCACCAGCCTGTCTATCGTCCTCGATGTACAATCCACCCCATCACTAGCCTGTCTATCGTCCTCGATGTACATACCACCCCATCGCCACCCTGTCTATCGACCTTGATGTACATAACACCCCATCACCAGCCTGTCTATCGTCCTCGATATACAATCCACACCATCACCAGCTTTTCTATCGTCCTGGATGTACAATCCACGCCATCAACAGCCTGTGATTTGTCCTCGATGTACAATCTACCCCATCATCAGCCTGTCTCCCGTCCTCATTATACATACCACCCCATCACCAGCCTGTCTATCGTCCTCGATGTACAATCCACCCCATCACCAGCTTGTCTATCGTCCTTGGTGTACATAACACCCCATCACCAGCCTGTCTATCGTCCTCGATGTACATACCACCCCATCACCAGCCTGTCTATCGTCCTCGATGTACAATTCACCCCATCACCAGCCTGTCTATCGTCCTCGATGTACATACCACCCCATCACCAGCCTGTCTATCGTCCTCGATTTACATACCACCCCATCACCAGCCTGTCTATTGTCCTCGATATACAATCCACACCATCACCAGCCTTTCTATCGTCCTGGATGTACAATCCACGCCATCAACAGCCTGTGATTTGTCCTCGATGTACAATCCACACCATCACCAGCCTTTCTATCGTCCTGGATGTACAATCCACACCATCACCAGCCTGTCTATCGTCCTCGATGTATAATCCACCCCAGCACCAGCCTGTCTATCGTCCTCGATGTACAATACACACCATCACCAGCTTGTCTATCGTCCTCGATGTACAATCCACCTCATCACCAGCCTGTATATCGTCCACGATGCACATACCACCCCATCACCAGCTTGTCTATCGTACTCGATGTACAATCCAACCCATCACCAGCCTGTCTATCGTCCTCGATGTACATTCCATCCCATCACCAGCCTGCCTATTGTCCTCGATTTACATACCACCCCATCACCAGCCTGTCTATCGTCCTCGATGTACATACCACCCCATCACCAGCCTGTCTATCGTCCTCGATGTTCAATCCATCCCATCACCAGCCTGTCTATCGTCCTCGATGTTCAATCCAACCCATCACCAGCCTGTCTATCGTCCTTATTATACATTCCACCCCATCACCAACCTGTCTATCGTCCTCGATGTACAATCCACCCCATCACCAGCCTGTCTGTCGTCCTCGATGTACATACCACCCCATCACCAGCCTGTCTATCGTCCTCGATGTACAATCCACCCCATCACCAGTCTGTCTATCGTCCTCGATGTATAATCCACTCCATCACCAGCCTGTCTATCGTCCTCGATGTACATACCACCCCATCACGAGCCTATCGTCCTCGATGTACATACCACCCCATCAACAGCCTGTCTGTCGTCCTCGATGTACATACCACCCCATCACCAGCCTGTTTATCGTCCCCGATATACAATCCACCCCACCAACAGCCTGTCTATCGTCCTCGATGTACAATCCACACCATCACCAGCCTTTCTATCGTCTTCGATGAAAAATCCACGCCATCACCAGCCTGTCATTCGTCCTCGATGTACAATCCACCCCACCACCAGCCTTTCTATCGTCCTGGATGTACAATCCACGCCATCAACAGCCTGTGATTCGTCCTCGATGTACAATCTACCCCATCACCAGCCTGTCTACCGTCCTTATTATACATTCCACCCCATTATAAGCCTGTCTATCGTCCTCGATGTACAATCAACCCCATCACCAGCCTGTCTATCGTCCTCGATGTACAATCCACTCCATCACCAGCCTGTCTATCGTCCTCGATTTACATACCACCCCATCACCAGCCTGTCTATCGTCCTCGATGTACATACCACCCCATCACGAGCCTATCGTCCTCGATGTACATACCACCAGATCACGAGCCTGTCTATCGTCCTCGATGTACATACCACCCCATTACCAGCCTGTCTATCGGCCTCGATGTACATACCACACCATCACCAGCCTGTTTATCATCGTCGATGTACAATTCACCCCTTCACCAGCCTGTCTCTCGTCCTCGATGTCAATTCCATCCCATCACCAGCCTGTCTATCGTCCTCGATATACAATCCAACCCATCACCAGGCTGTCTATAGTCCTCTATGTACAATCCACGCCATCAGCAGCCTGTCATTCTTCCTCGATGTACAATCCACCCCATCACCAGCCTGTCTATCATCCTCGATGTACATACCACCCCATCACCAGCCTGTCTATCGTCATCGATGTATAATCCACCCACACACCAGCCTGTCTATCGTCCTCGATTTACATACCACCGCATCACCAGCCTGTCTATAGTCCTCGATGTACATGCCACCCCATCACCTGCCTGTCTATCGTCCTCGATGTACAATCCACCCCATCACGAACCTATCGTCCACGATGTACAATCCACCCCATCCCCAGCCTGTCTATCGTCCTCGATGTACATACCACCCCATCACCAGCCTGTTTATATCCTCGATGTACAATCCACCCCATCGCCACCCTGTCTATCGACCTTGATGTACATAACACCCCATCACCAGCCTGTCTATCGTCCTCGATATACATACCACCCCATCACCAGCCTGTCTATCGTCCTCGAAGTACAATCCACCCAATCACGAACATGTCTATCGTCCTCGATGCACAATCCACCCCATCACCAGCCTGTTTATATCCTCGATGTACAATCCACCCAATCACCAGCCTGTCGACCTTGATGTACATAACACCCCATCACCAGCCTGTCTATCGTCCTCGATGTACAATTCGCCCCATCACCAGCCTGACTATCGCCCTCGATGTACAATCCACTCCATCACCAGCCTGTCTATCATCCTCGATGTACAATTCGCCCCATCACCAGCCTGACTATCGCCCTCGATGTACATACCACCCCATCACCAGCCTGACTATCGCCCTCGATGTACAATCCACTCCATCACCAGCCTGTCTATCGTCCTCGATGTACAATTCGCCCCATCACCAGCCTGACTATCGCCCTCGATGTACATACCACCCCATCACCAGCCTGTCTATCGTCCTCGATGTACAATCCACTCCATCACCAGCCTGTCTATCGTCCTCGATGTACATACCACCACATCACCAGCCTGTCTATCGTCCTCTATTTACAATCCACACCATCGGCAGCCTGTCATTCATCCTCGATGTACAATCCAACCCATCACCATGCTGTCTATCGTCCTCGATTTACATACCACCCCATCACCAGCCTGTCTGTCGTCCTCGATGTACAATCCACCCCATCACCAGCCTGTCTATCGTCCTTGGTGTACATAACACCCCATCACCAGCCTGTCTATCGTCCTCGATGTACATACCACCCCATCACCAGCCTGTCTATTGTCCTCGATGTACAATCCACCCCATCACTAGCCTGTCTATCGTCCTCGATGTACATACCACCCCATCGCCACCCTGTCTATCGACCTTGATGTACATAACACCCCATCACCAGCCTGTCTATCGTCCTCGATATACATACCACCCCATCACCAGCCTGTCTATCGTCCTCGATGTACAGACCACCCCATCACCAGCCTGTCTATCGTCCTCGATGTACAAACCACCCCATCACCAGCCTGTCTATCGTCCTCGATGTACAATCCACCCAATCACGAACATGTCTATCGTCCTCGATGCACAATCCACCCCATCACCAGCCTGTTTATATCCTCGATGTACAATCCGCCCAATCACCAGCCTGTCGACCTTGATGTACATAACACCCCATCACCAGCCTGTCTATCGTCCTCGATGTACAATTCGCCCCATCACCAGCCTGACTATCGCCCTCGATGTACAATCCACTCCATCACCAGCCTGTCTATCGTCCTCGATGTACAATTCGCCCCATCACCAGCCTGACTATCGCCCTCGATGTACATACCACCCCATCACCAGCCTGACTATCGCCCTCGATGTACAATCCACTCCATCACCAGCCTGTCTATCGTCCTCGATGTACAATTCGCCCCATCACCAGCCTGACTATCGCCCTCGATGTACATACCACCCCATCACCAGCCTGTCTATCGTCCTCGATATACAATCCACCCCATCACCAGGCTGTCTATAGTCCTCTATGTACAATCCACGCCATCAGCAGCCTGTCATTCTTCCTCGATGTACAATCCACCCCATCACCAGCCTGTCTATCATCCTCGATGTACATACCACCCCATCACCAGCCTGTCTATCGTCCTCGATGTATAATCCACCCACACACCAGCCTGTCTATCGTCCTCGATATACATACCACCGCATCACCAGCCTGTCTATAGTCCTCGATGTACATGCCACCCCATCACCTGCCTGTCTATCGTCCTCGATGTACAATCCACCCCATCACGAACCTATCGTCCACGATGTACAATCCACCCCATCCCCAGCCTGTCTATCGTCCTCGATGTACATACCACCCCATCACCAGCCTGTTTATATCCTCGATGTACAATCCACCCCATCGCCACCCTGTCTATCGACCTTGATGTACATAACACCCCATCACCAGCCTGTCTATCGTCCTCGATATACATACCACCCCATCACCAGCCTGTCTATCGTCCTCGATGTACAGACCACCCCATCACCAGCCTGACTATCGCCCTCGATGTACATACCACCCCATCACCAGCCTGTCTATCGTCCTCGATGTACAATCCACTCCATCACCAGCCTGTCTATCGTCCTCGATGTACATACCACCCCATTACCAGCCTGTCTATCGGCCTCGATGTACATACCACACCATCACCAGCCTGTTTATCATCGTCGATGTACAATTCACCCCTTCACCAGCCTGTCTCTCGTCCTCGATGTCAATTCCATCCCATCACCAGCCTGTCTATCGTCCTCGATATACAATCCACCCCATCACCAGGCTGTCTATAGTCCTCTATGTACAATCCACGCCATCAGCAGCCTGTCATTCTTCCTCGATGTACAATCCACCCCATCACCAGCCTGTCTATCATCCTCGATGTACATACCACCCCATCACCAGCCTGTCTATCGTCATCGATGTATAATCCACCCACACACCAGCCTGTCTATCGTCCTCGATATACATACCACCGCATCACCAGCCTGTCTATAGTCCTCGATGTACATGCCACCCCATCACCTGCCTGTCTATCGTCCTCGATGTACAATCCACCCCATCACGAACCTATCGTCCACGATGTACAATCCACCCCATCCCCAGCCTGTCTATCGTCCTCGATGTACATACCACCCCATCACCAGCCTGTTTATATCCTCGATGTACAATCCACCCCATCGCCACCCTGTCTATCGACCTTGATGTACATAACACCCCATCACCAGCCTGTCTATCGTCCTCGAAATACATACCACCCCATCACCAGCCTGTCTATCGTCCTCGATGTACAGACCACCCCATCACCAGCCTGTCTATCGTCCTCGATGTACAGACCACCCCATCACCAGCCTGTCTATCGTCCTCGAAGTACAATCCACCCAATCACGAACATGTCTATCGTCCTCGATGCACAATCCACCCCATCACCAGCCTGTTTATATCCTCGATGTACAATCCACCCAATCACCAGCCTGTCGACCTTGATGTACATAACACCCCATCACCAGCCTGTCTATCGTCCTCGATGTACAATTCGCCCCATCACCAGCCTGACTATCGCCCTCGATGTACAATCCATTCCATCACCAGCCTGTCTATCATCCTCGATGTACAATTCGCCCCATCACCAGCCTGACTATCGCCCTCGATGTACATACCACCCCATCACCAGCCTGACTATCGCCCTCGATGTACAATCCACTCCATCACCAGCCTGTCTATCGTCCTCGATGTACAATTCGCCCCATCACCAGCCTGACTATCGCCCTCGATGTACATACCACCCCATCACCAGCCTGTCTACCGTCCTCGATGTACAATCCACTCCATCACCAGCCTGTCTATCGTCCTCGATGTACATACCACCACATCACCAGCCTGTCTATCGTCCTCTATTTACAATCCACACCATCGGCAGCCTGTCATTCATCCTCGATGTACAATCCAACCCATCACCATGCTGTCTATCGTCCTCGATTTACATACCACCCCATCACCAGCCTGTCTGTCGTCCTCGATGTACAATCCACCCCATCACCAGCCTGTCTATCGTCCTTGGTGTACATAACACCCCATCACCAGCCTGTCTATCGTCCTCGATGTACATACCACCCCATCACCAGCCTGTCTATCGTCCTCGATGTACAATCCACCCCATCACTAGCCTGTCTATCGTCCTCGATGTACATACCACCCCATCGCCACCCTGTCTATCGACCTTGATGTACATAACACCCCATCACCAGCCTGTCTATCGTCCTCGATATACATACCACCCCATCACCAGCCTGTCTATCGTCCTCGATGTACAGACCACCCCATCACCAGCCTGTCTATCGTCCTCGATGTACAGACCACCCCATCACCAGCCTGTCTATCGTCCTCGATGTACAATCCACCCAATCACGAACATGTCTATCGTCCTCGATGCACAATCCACCCCATCACCAGCCTGTTTATATCCTCGATGTACAATCCACCCAATCACCAGCCTGTCGACCTTGATGTACATAACACCCCATCACCAGCCTGTCTATCGTCCTCGATGTACAATTCGCCCCATCACCAGCCTGACTATCGCCCTCGATGTACAATCCACTCCATCACCAGCCTGTCTATCGTCCTCGATGTACAATTCGCCCCATCACCAGCCTGACTATCGCCCTCGATGTACATACCACCCCATCACCAGCCTGACTATCGCCCTCGATGTACAATCCACTCCATCACCAGCCTGTCTATCGTCCTCGATGTACAATTCGCCCCATCACCAGCCTGACTATCGCCCTCGATGTACATACCACCCCATCACCAGCCTGTCTATCGTCCTCGATATACAATCCACCCCATCACCAGGCTGTCTATAGTCCTCTATGTACAATCCACGCCATCAGCAGCCTGTCATTCTTCCTCGATGTACAATCCACCCCATCACCAGCCTGTCTATCATCCTCGATGTACATACCACCCCATCACCAGCCTGTCTATCGTCCTCGATGTATAATCCACCCACACACCAGCCTGTCTATCGTCCTCGATATACATACCACCGCATCACCAGCCTGTCTATAGTCCTCGATGTACATGCCACCCCATCACCTGCCTGTCTATCGTCCTCGATGTACAATCCACCCCATCACGAACCTATCGTCCACGATTTACAATCCACCCCATCCCCAGCCTGTCTATCGTCCTCGATGTACATACCACCCCATCACCAGCCTGTTTATATCCTCGATGTACAATCCACCCCATCGCCACCCTGTCTATCGACCTTGATGTACATAACACCCCATCACCAGCCTGTCTATCGTCCTCGATATACATACCACCCCATCACCAGCCTGTCTATCGTCCTCGATGTACAGACCACCCCATCACCAGCCTGACTATCGCCCTCGATGTACATACCACCCCATCACCAGCCTGTCTATCGTCCTCGATGTACAATCCACTCCATCACCAGCCTGTCTATCGTCCTCGATGTACATACCACCACATCACCAGCCTGTCTATCGTCCTCTATTTACAATCCACTCCATCACCAGCCTGTCTGTCGTCCTCGATATACATTCCATCCCATCCCCAGCCTGTCTATCGTCCTCGATGTACCATCCACCCCATCGGCAGCCTGTCATTCATCCTCGATGTACAATCCACCCCATCACCAGCCTGTCTATCGTCCTTGGTGTACATAACACCCCATCACCAGCCTGTCTATCGTCCTCGATGTACATACCACCGCATCACCAGCCTGTCTATCGTCCTCGATGTACAATCCACCCCACCACCAGCCTTTCTATCGTCCTGGATGTACAATCCACGCCATCAACAGCCTGTGATTCGTCCTCGATGTACAATCTACCCCATCACCAGCCTGTCTACCGTCCTTATTATACATTCCACCCCATTATAAGCCTGTCTATCGTCCTCGATCTACAATCCACCCCATCACCAGCCTGTCTATCGTCCTCGATGTACAATCCACTCCATCACCAGCCTGTCTATCGTCCTCGATTTACATACCACCCCATCACCAGCCTGTCTATCGTCCTCGATGTACATACCACCCCATCACGAGCCTATCGTCCTCGATGTACATACCACCACATCACGAGCCTGTCTATCGTCCTCGATGTACATACCACCCCATTACCAGCCTGTCTATCGGCCTCGATGTACATACCACACCATCACCAGCCTGTTTATCATCGTCGATGTACAATTCACCCCTTCACCAGCCTGTCTCTCGTCCTCGATGTCAATTCCATCCCATCACCAGCCTGTCTATCGTCCTCGATATACAATCCACCCCATCACCAGGCTGTCTATAGTCCTCTATGTACAATCCACGCCATCAGCAGCCTGTCATTCTTCCTCGATGTACAATCCACCCCATCACCAGCCTGTCTATCATCCTCGATGTACATACCACCCCATCACCAGCCTGTCTATCGTCCTCGATGTATAATCCACCCACACACCAGCCTGTCTATCGTCCTCGATGTACAATTCGCCCCATCACCAGCCTGACTATCGCCCTCGATGCACATACCACCCCATCACCAGCCTGTCTATCGTCCTCGATGTATAATCCACCCACACACCAGCCTGTCTATCGTCCTCGATGTACAATTCGCCCCATCACCAGCCTGACTATCGCCCTCGATGCACATACCACCCCATCACCAGCCTGACTATCGCCCTCGATGTACAATCCACTCCATCACCAGCCTGTCTATCGTCCTCGATGTACAATTCGCCCCATCACCAGCCTGACTATCGCCCTCGATGTACATACCACCCCATCACCAGCCTGTCTATCGTCCTCGATATACAATCCACCCCATCACCAGGCTGTCTATAGTCCTCTATGTACAATCCACGCCATCAGCAGCCTGTCATTCTTCCTCGATGTACAATCCACCCCATCACCAGCCTGTCTATCATCCTCGATGTACATACCACCCCATCACCAGCCTGTCTATCGTCCTCGATGTATAATCCACCCACACACCAGCCTGTCTATCGTCCTCGATATACATACCACCGCATCACCAGCCTGTCTATAGTCCTCGATGTACATGCCACCCCATCACCTGCCTGTCTATCGTCCTCGATGTACAATCCACCCCATCACGAACCTATCGTCCACGATGTACAATCCACCCCATCCCCAGCCTGTCTATCATCCTCGATGTACATACCACCCCATCACCAGCCTGTTTATATCCTCGATGTACAATCCACCCCATCGCCACCCTGTCTATCGACCTTGATGTACATAACACCCCATCACCAGCCTGTCTATCGTCCTCGATATACATACCACCCCATCACCAGCCTGTCTATCGTCCTCGATGTACAGACCACCCCATCACCAGCCTGACTATCGCCCTCGATGTACATACCACCCCATCACCAGCCTGTCTATCGTCCTCGATGTACAATCCACTCCATCACCAGCCTGTCTATCGTCCTCGATGTACATACCACCACATCACCAGCCTGTCTATCGTCCTCTATTTACAATCCACTCCATCACCAGCCTGTCTGTCGTCCTCGATATACATTCCATCCCATCCCCAGCCTGTCTATCGTCCTCGATGTACCATCCACCCCATCGGCAGCCTGTCATTCATCCTCGATGTACAATCCATTCCATCACCAGCCTGTCTATCGTCCTTGGTGTACATAACACCCCATCACCAGCCTGTCTGTCGTCCTCGATGTACATACCACCGCATCACCAGCCTGTCTATCGTCCTCGATATACAATCCACCCCATCACCAGGCTGTCTATCGTCCTCGATGTACATACCACCCCATCACCAGCCTGTCTATCGTCCTCGATTTACATACCACCCGATCACCAGCCTGTCTATCGTCCTCGATATACAATCCACACCATCACCAGCCTTTCTATCGTCCTGGATGTACAATCCACGCCATCAACAGCCTGTGATTTGTCCTCGATGTACAATCTACCCCATCATCAGCCTGTCTCCCGTCCTCATTATACATACCACCCCATCACCAGCCTGTCTATCGTCCTCGATGTACAATCCACCCCATCACCAGCCTGTCTATCGTCCTTGGTGTACATAACACCCCATCACCAGCCTGTCTATCGTCCTCGATGTACAATCCACCCCATCACCAGCCTGTCTATCGTCCTCGATGTACATACCACCCCATCACCAGCCTGTCTATCGTCCTCGATTTACATACCACCCCATCACCAGCCTGTCTATCGTCCTCGATATACAATCCACACCATCACCAGCCTTTCTATCGTCCTGGATGTACAATCCACGCAATCAACAGCCTGTGATTTGTCCTCGATGTACAATCCACACCATCACCAGCCTTTCTATCGTCCTGGATGTACAATCCACACCATCACCAGCCTGTCTATCGTCCTCGATGTATAATCCACCCCAGCACCAGCCTGTCTATCGTCCTCGATGTACAATACACACCATCACCAGCCTGTCTATCGTCCTCGATGTACAATCCACACCATCACCAGCCTTTCTATCGCCTTCGAGGAAAAATCCACGCCTTCACCAGCCTGTCATTCGTCCTCGATGTACAATCCACCCCATCACCCGCCTGTGTATCGTCCTCAATTTACATACCACCCCATCACCAGCCTGTCTATCGTCCTCGATGTACAATCCACCCCACCACCAGCCTTTCTATCGTCCTGGATGTACAATCCACGCCATCAACAGCCTGTGATTCGTCCTCGATGTACAATCTACCCCATCACCAGCCTGTCTACCGTCCTTATTATACATTCCACCCCATTATAAGCCTGTCTATCGTCCTCGATCTACAATCCACCCCATCACCAGCCTGTCTATCGTCCTCGATGTACAATCCACTCCATCACCAGCCTGTCTATCGTCCTCGATTTACATACCACCCCATCACCAGCCTGTCTATCGTCCTCGATGTACATACCACCCCATCACGAGCCTATCGTCCTCGATGTACATACCACCACATCACGAGCCTGTCTATCGTCCTCGATGTACATACCACCCCATTACCAGCCTGTCTATCGGCCTCGATGTACATACCACACCATCACCAGCCTGTTTATCATCGTCGATGTACAATTCACCCCTTCACCAGCCTGTCTCTCGTCCTCGATGTCAATTCCATCCCATCACCAGCCTGTCTATCGTCCTCGATATACAATCCACCCCATCACCAGGCTGTCTATAGTCCTCTATGTACAATCCACGCCATCAGCAGCCTGTCATTCTTCCTCGATGTACAATCCACCCCATCACCAGCCTGTCTATCATCCTCGATGTACATACCACCCCATCACCAGCCTGTCTATCGTCCTCGATGTATAATCCACCCACACACCAGCCTGTCTATCGTCCTCGATATACATACCACCGCATCACCAGCCTGTCTATAGTCCTCGATGTACATGCCACCCCATCACCTGCCTGTCTATCGTCCTCGATGTACAATCCACCCCATCACGAACCTATCGTCCACGATGTACAATCCACCCCATCCCCAGCCTGTCTATCGTCCTCGATGTACATACCACCCCATCACCAGCCTGTTTATATCCTCGATGTACAATCCACCCCATCGCCACCCTGTCTATCGACCTTGATGTACATAACACCCCATCACCAGCCTGTCTATCGTCCTCGATATACATACCACCCCATCACCAGCCTGTCTATCGTCCTCGATGTACAGACCACCCCATCACCTGCCTGTCTATCGTCCTCGATGTACAGACCACCCCATCACCAGCCTGTCTATCGTCCTCGAAGTACAATCCACCCAATCACGAACATGTCTATCGTCCTCGATGCACAATGCACCCCATCACCAGCCTGTTTATATCCTCGATGTACAATCCACCCAATCACCAGCCTGTCGACCTTGATGTACATAACACCCCATCACCAGCCTGTCTATCGTCCTCGATGTACAATTCGCCCCCTCACCAGCCTGACTATCGCCCTCGATGTACAATCCACTCCATCACCAGCCTGTCTATCATCCTCGATGTACAATTCGCCCCATCACCAGCCTGACTATCGCCCTCGATGTACATACCACCCCATCACCAGCCTGACTATCGCCCTCGATGTACAATCCACTCCATCACCAGCCTGTCTATCGTCCTCGATGTACAATTCGCCCCATCACCAGCCTGACTATCGCCCTCGATGTACATACCACCCCATCACCAGCCTGTCTATCGTCCTCGATGTACAATCCACTCCATCACCAGCCTCTCTATCGTCCTCGATGTACATACCACCACATCACCAGCCTGTCTATCGTCCTCTATTTACAATCCACTCCATCACCAGCCTGTCTGTCATCCTCGATATACATTCCATCCCATCCCCAGCCTGTCTATCGTCCTCGATGTACCATCCACCCCATCACCAGGCTGTCTGTAGTCCTCGATGTACAATCCACACCATCGGCAGCCTGTCATTCATCCTCGATGTACAATCCAACCCATCACCATCCTGTCTATCGTCCTCGATTTACATTCCACCCCATCACCAGCCTGTCTGTCGTCCTCGATGTACAATCCACCCCATCACCAGCCTGTCTATCATCCTTGGTGTACATAACACCCCATCACCAGCCTGTCTATCGTCCTCGATGTACATACCACCCCATCACCAGCCTGTCTATCGTCCTCGATGTACAATCCACCCCATCACTAGCCTGTCTATCGTCCTCGATGTACATACCACCCCATCGCCACCCTGTCTATCGACCTTGATGTACATAACACCCCATCACCAGACTGTCTATCGTCCTCGATATACATACCACCCCATCACCAGCCTGTCTTTCGTCCTCGATGTACAGACCACCCCATCACCAGCCTGTCTATCGTCCTCGATGTACAGACCACCCCATCACCAGCCTGTCTATCGTCCTCGATGTACAATCCACCCAATCACGAACATGTCTATCGTCCTCGATGCACAATCCACCCCATCACCAGCCTGTTTATATCCTCGATGTACAATCCACCCAATCACCAGCCTGTCGACCTTGATGTACATAACACCCCAACACCAGCCTGTCTATCGTCCTCGATGTACAATTCACTCCATCACCAGCCTGTCTATCATCCTCGATGTACAATTCGCCCCATCACCAGCCTGACTATCGCCCTCGATGTACATACCACCCCATCACCAGCCTGACTATCGCCCTCGATGTACAATCCACTCCATCACCAGCCTGTCTATCGTCCTCGATGTACATTTCGCCCCATCACCAGCCTGACTATCGCCCTCGATGTACATACCACCCCATCACCAGCCTGTCTATCGTCCTCGATGTACAATCCACTCCATCACCAGCCTGTCTATCGTCCTCGATGTACATACCACCACATCACCAGCCTGTCTATCGTCCTCTATTTACAATCCACACCATCGGCAGCCTGTCATTCATCCTCGATGTACAATCCAACCCATCACCATCCTGTCTATCGTCCTCGATTTACATACCACCCCATCACCAGCCTGTCTGTCGTCCTCGATGTACAATCCACCCCATCACCAGCCTGTCTATCGTCCTTGGTGTACATAACACCCCATCACCAGCCTGTCTATCGTCCTCGATGTACATACCACCCCATCACCAGCCTGTCTATCGTCCTCGATGTACAATCCACCCCATCACTAGCCTGTCTATCGTCCTCGATGTACATACCACCCCATCGCCACCCTGTCTATCGACCTTGATGTACATAACACCCCATCACCAGCCTGTCTATCGTCCTCGATATACATACCACCCCATCACCAGCCTGTCTATCGTCCTCGATGTACAGACCACCCCATCACCAGCCTGTCTATCGTCCTCGATGTACAATCCACCCCCAATCACGAACATGTCTATCGTCCTCGATGCACAATCCACCCCATCACCAGCCTGTTTATATCCTCGATGTACAATCCACCCAATCACCAGCCTGTCGACCTTGATGTACATAACACCCCATCACCAGCCTGTCTATCGTCCTCGATGTACAATTCGCCCCATCACCAGCCTGTCATTCTTCCTCGATGTACAATCCACCCCATCACCAGCCTGTCTATCATCCTCGATGTACATACCACCCCATCACCAGCCTGTCTATCGTCCTCGATGTATAATCCACCCACACACCAGCCTGTCTATCGTCCTCGATATACATACCACCGCATCACCAGCCTGTCTATAGTCCTCGATGTACATGCCACCCCATCACCTGCCTGTCTATCGTCCTCGATGTACAATCCACCCCATCACGAACCTATCGTCCACGATGTACAATCCACCCCATCCCCAGCCTGTCTATCGTCCTCGATGTACATACCACCCCATCACCAGCCTGTTTATATCCTCGATGTACAATCCACCCCATCGCCACCCTGTCTATCGACCTTGATGTACATAACACCCCATCACCAGCCTGTCTATCGTCCTCGATATACATACCACCCCATCACCAGCCTGTCATCGTCCTCGATGTACAGACCACCCCATCACCAGCCTGTCTATCGTCCTCGATGTACAGACCACCCCATCACCAGCCTGTCTATCGTCCTCGATGCACAATCCACCCCATCACCAGCCTGTTTATATCCTCGATGTACAATCCACCCAATCACCAGCCTGTCGACCTTGATGTACATAACACCCCATCACCAGCCTGTCTATCGTCCTCGATGTACAATTCGCCCCCTCACCAGCCTGACTGTCGCCCTCGATGTACAATCCACTCCATCACCAGCCTGTCTATCATCCTCGATGTACAATTCGCCCCATCACCAGCCTGACTATCGCCCTCGATGTACATACCACCCCATCACCAGCCTGACTATCGCCCTCGATGTACAATCCACTCCATCACCAGCCTGTCTATCGTCCTCGATGTACAATTCGCCCCATCACCAGCCTGACTATCGCCCTCGATGTACATACCACCCCATCACCAGCCTGTCTATCGTCCTCGATGTACAATCCACTCCATCACTAGCCTGTCTATCGTCCTCGATGTACATACCACCACATCACCAGCCTGTCTATCGTCCTCTATTTACAATCCACTCCATCACCAGCCTGTCTGTCATCCTCGATATACATTCCATCCCATCCCCAGCCTGTCTATCGTCCTCGATGTACCATCCACTCCATCACCAGCCTGTCTGTCATCCTCGATATACATTCCATCCCATCCCCAGCCTGTCTATCGTCCTCGATGTACCATCCACCCCATCACCAGGCTGTCTGTAGTCCTCGATGTACAATCCACACCATCGGCAGCCTGTCATTCATCCTCGATGTACAATCCAACCCATCACCATCCTGTCTATCGTCCTCGATTTACATTCCACCCCATCACCAGCCTGTCTGTCGTCCTCGATGTACAATCCACCCCATCACCAGCCTGTCTATCATCCTTGGTGTACATAACACCCCATCACCAGCCTGTCTATCGTCCTCGATGTACATACCACCCCATCACCAGCCTGTCTATCGTCCTCGATGTACAATCCACCCCATCACTAGCCTGTCTATCGTCCTCGATGTACATACCACCCCATCGCCACCCTGTCTATCGACCTTGATGTACATAACACCCCATCACCAGACTGTCTATCGTCCTCGATATACATACCACCCCATCACCAGCCTGTCTATCGTCCTCGATGTACAGACCACCCCATCACCAGCCTGTCTATCGTCCTCGATGTACAGACCACCCCATCACCAGCCTGTCTATCGTCCTCGATGTACAATCCACCCAATCACGAACATGTCTATCGTCCTCGATGCACAATCCACCCCATCACCAGCCTGTTTATATCCTCGATGTACAATCCACCCAATCACCAGCCTGTCGACCTTGATGTACATAACACCCCATCACCAGCCTGTCTATCGTCCTCGATGTACAATTCACTCCATCACCAGCCTGTCTATCGTCCTCGATGTACAATCCACTCCATCACCAGCCTGTCTATCGTCCTCGATGTACATACCACCACATCACCAGCCTGTCTATCGTCCTCTATTTACAATCCACACCATCGGCAGCCTGTCATTCATCCTCGATGTACAATCCAACCCATCACCATCCTGTCTGTCGTCCTCGATTTACATACCACCCCATCACCAGCCTGTCTGTCGTCCTCGATGTACAATCCACCCCATCACCAGCCTGTCTATCGTCCTTGGTGTACATAACACCCCATCACCAGCCTGTCTATCGTCCTCGATGTACATACCACCCCATCACCAGCCTGTCTATCGTCCTCGATGTACAATCCACCCCATCACTAGCCTGTCTATCGTCCTCGATGTACATACCACCCCATCGCCACCCTGTCTATCGACCTTGATGTACATAACACCCCATCACCAGCCTGTCTATCGTCCTCGATATACATACCACCCCATCACCAGCCTGTCTATCGTCCTCGATGTACAGACCACCCCATCACCAGCCTGTCTATCGTCCTCGATGTACAATCCACCCAATCACGAACATGTCTATCGTCCTCGATGCACAATCCACCCCATCACCAGCCTGTTTATATCCTCGATGTACAATCTACCCAATCACCAGCCTGTCGACCTTGATGTACATAACACCCCATCACCAGCCTGTCTATCGTCCTCGATGTACAATTCGCCCCATCACCAGCCTGACTATCGCCCTCGATGTACAATCCACTCCATCACCAGCCTGTCTATCGTCCTCGATGTACAATTCGCCCCCATCACCAGCCTGACTATCGCCCTCGATGTACATACCACCCCATCACCAGCCTGTCTATCGTCCTCGATGTACAATCCACTCCATCACCAGCCTCTCTATCGTCCTCGATGTACATACCACCACATCACCAGCCTGTCTATCGTCCTCTATTTACAATCCACTCCATCACCAGCCTGTCTGTCATCCTCGATATACATTCCATCCCATCCCCAGCCTGTCTATCGTCCTCGATGTACCATCCACCCCATCACCAGGCTGTCTGTAGTCCTCGATGTACAATCCACACCATCGGCAGCCTGTCATTCATCCTCGATGTACAATCCAACCCATCACCATCCTGTCTATCGTCCTCGATTTACATTCCACCCCATCACCAGCCTGTCTGTCGTCCTCGATGTACAATCCACCCCATCACCAGCCTGTCTATCATCCTTGGTGTACATAACACCCCATCACCAGCCTGTCTATCGTCCTCGATGTACATACCACCCCATCACCAGCCTGTCTATCGTCCTCGATGTACAATCCACCCCATCACTAGCCTGTCTATCGTCCTCGATGTACATACCACCCCATCGCCACCCTGTCTATCGACCTTGATGTACATAACACCCCATCACCAGACTGTCTATCGTCCTCGATATACATACCACCCCATCACCAGCCTGTCTTTCGTCCTCGATGTACAGACCACCCCATCACCAGCCTGTCTATCGTCCTCGATGTACAGACCACCCCATCACCAGCCTGTCTATCGTCCTCGATGTACAATCCACCCAATCACGAACATGTCTATCGTCCTCGATGCACAATCCACCCCATCACCAGCCTGTTTATATCCTCGATGTACAATCCACCCAATCACCAGCCTGTCGACCTTGATGTACATAACACCCCAACACCAGCCTGTCTATCGTCCTCGATGTACAATTCACTCCATCACCAGCCTGTCTATCATCCTCGATGTACAATTCGCCCCATCACCAGCCTGACTATCGCCCTCGATGTACATACCACCCCATCACCAGCCTGACTATCGCCCTCGATGTACAATCCACTCCATCACCAGCCTGTCTATCGTCCTCGATGTACATTTCGCCCCATCACCAGCCTGACTATCGCCCTCGATGTACATACCACCCCATCACCAGCCTGTCTATCGTCCTCGATGTACAATCCACTCCATCACCAGCCTGTCTATCGTCCTCGATGTACATACCACCACATCACCAGCCTGTCTATCGTCCTCTATTTACAATCCACACCATCGGCAGCCTGTCATTCATCCTCGATGTACAATCCAACCCATCACCATCCTGTCTATCGTCCTCGATTTACATACCACCCCATCACCAGCCTGTCTGTCGTCCTCGATGTACAATCCACCCCATCACCAGCCTGTCTATCGTCCTTGGTGTACATAACACCCCATCACCAGCCTGTCTATCGTCCTCGATGTACATACCACCCCATCACCAGCCTGTCTATCGTCCTCGATGTACAATCCACCCCATCACTAGCCTGTCTATCGTCCTCGATGTACATACCACCCCATCGCCACCCTGTCTATCGACCTTGATGTACATAACACCCCATCACCAGCCTGTCTATCGTCCTCGATATACATACCACCCCATCACCAGCCTGTCTATCGTCCTCGATGTACAATCCACCCAATCACGAACATGTCTATCGTCCTCGATGCACAATCCACCCCATCACCAGCCTGTTTATATCCTCGATGTACAATCCACCCAATCACCAGCCTGTCGACCTTGATGTACATAACACCCCATCACCAGCCTGTCTATCGTCCTCGATGTACAATTCGCCCCATCACCAGCCTGTCATTCTTCCTCGATGTACAATCCACCCCATCACCAGCCTGTCTATCATCCTCGATGTACATACCACCCCATCACCAGCCTGTCTATCGTCCTCGATGTATAATCCACCCACACACCAGCCTGTCTATCGTCCTCGATATACATACCACCGCATCACCAGCCTGTCTATAGTCCTCGATGTACATGCCACCCCATCACCTGCCTGTCTATCGTCCTCGATGTACAATCCACCCCATCACGAACCTATCGTCCACGATGTACAATCCACCCCATCCCCAGCCTGTCTATCGTCCTCGATGTACATACCACCCCATCACCAGCCTGTTTATATCCTCGATGTACAATCCACCCCATCGCCACCCTGTCTATCGACCTTGATGTACATAACACCCCATCACCAGCCTGTCTATCGTCCTCGATATACATACCACCCCATCACCAGC
>NW_027274663.1:0-88208 GCF_030028105.1 Mobula birostris | reverse complement strand
CCTAGTGAAAACCAGAGAGCAGCATTGAGTGAACACTGGAGAGCAGCACTGGTTGAATATCAGAGGGCACTATCGACTGAACACAAGAGGGAACTACCGAGTGAACACCAGAGGGCAGCACTGAGTGGAAACTAGAGAGCAGCATTGTGTGAACACTGGTGAACAGCGCCGACACAAAACTGGAGAGCAGCACAAAGTGAAAACTGGAGTACTGCTTTGAGTGAACACTAGAGAGCAGCACCGATTGAACACTGGAGAGCAGCATTGTGTGAACACTGGAGAACAGCACCGAGTCAAAACTAGAGTGCAGCACCGAGTGAACACTGGAGTGCAGCACTGAGTGAACACTGCAGAACTTCACCTTGTGAACACTGGAGGCCAGCATTGAGTGAACACTGGAGAGCAGCACTGACTGAACACCAGAGGGCAGCACTGAGTGAACACTGGAGAGCGCCACTGAGTGAACACTGGAGAGCGGCACTGAGTGAACACAGGAACTGGAGAGCAGCACCGAGTCAACACTATAGAACAACACCTTGTGAACACGGGAGAACCTCACCGAGTGAACACTGGAAGGCAACACCCGGAGAATACTGGATAGCAGTATCGAGTGAACATTGGAGTGCAGCATCGAGGGAAAACTGGAGAGCAGCATTAAGTGCACACAGGAACTGGAGAGCAGCACCGAGTAAACACTGGAGTGCAGCACGGAGTGACCTCTTTTGAGCAGCACCGAGTGAATAATGAAGAGCAGCACTGAGTGAACACAGGAACTGGAGAGCTGCCCCGACTAAACACTGGAGAACAGCACTGAGTGAACACTGGAGAGCAGCACAGTGTGAACACTGGTGAGCAGTACCGAGTGAACACCGGAGGAGAGCATTGAGTGATTATCAGAGGGCACTATCGACTGTACAACAGAGGGAACTACCTAGTGAATACCAGAGAGCAGCATTGAGTGAAAACTGGAGAGCAGCACTGAGTGAATATCAGAGGGCACTATCGACTGAACACAAGAGGGAACTACCGAGTGTACACCAGAGGGCAGCACTGAGTGAAAACTAGAGAGCAGCATTGTGTGAACACTGGAGAACAGCGCCGACACAAAACTGGAGGGCAGCACAAAGTGAACACTGGAGTACAGCTTTGAGTGAACACTAGAGAGCAGCACCAATTGAACACTGGAGAGCAGCATTGTGTGAACACTGGAGAACAGCACCGAGTCAAAACTAGAGTGCAGCACCGAGTGAACACTGGAGTGCAGCACTGAGTGAACACAGGAACTGGAGAGCAGCACCGAATCAGCACTGCAGAACAACACCTTGTGAACACGGGAGAACCTCACTGAGTGAACACTGGAGGACAACACCCGGAGAATACTGGATAGCAGCATCGAGTGAACATTGGAGTGCAGCAGCGAGGGAAAACTGGAGAGCAGCATTAAGTGCACACAGGAACTGGAGAGCAGCACCGGATGAACACTAGAGAGCAGAGCCGAGTGAATATCAGAGGGCACTATCGACTGAACACAAGAGGGAACTACCGAGTGAACACCAGAGGGCAGCACTGAGTAAGCAATGGAGAGCAGCATTGTGTGAACACTGGAGAACAGCACCAACACAAAACTGGAGAGCAGCACAAAGTGAACACTGGAGTACAGCTTTGAGTGAACACTAGAGAGCAGCACCGATTGAACACTGGAGAGCAGTATTGTGTGAACACTGTAGAACAGTACCGAGTCAAAACTGGAGAGCAGCAGGCATCAAGTGAACACTGGAGGACAGCATTGAGTGAACGCTGGAGAGCAGCACTGAGTGAACACCAGAGGGCAGCACTGAGTGAACACTTGAGTACAGCTTTGAGTGAACACTAGAGAGCAGCATCGTGTGAACACAGGAGGACAACATTGAGTGAACACTGGAGAACAGCACTGACTGAACACTGGTGAGCAGCACCGAGTGAAGACTGGAGGAGAGCATTTTCTGAACACTGGAGAGCATCACTGAGTGAACACAAGATCTGGAGAGTAGCACCAAGTGAACACTGGATAGCCGGGCCGAGTGAACACTGGAGAGCAGCATTGAGTGAACACTGGAGAGCAGCACTGAGTGCATATCAGAGGGCACTATCGACTGAACACAAGAGGGAACTACCGAGTGAACACCAGATGGCAGCACTGAGTGAACACCAGAGAGCAGCATTGTGTGAACACTGGAGAACAGCGCCGAAACAAAACTGGAGAGCAGCACAATTAAAAAACTGGAGTACAGCTTTGAGTGAACACTAGAGAGCAGCACCGATTCAACACTGGACAGCAGCATTGTGTGAACACTGGAGAACAGCACCGAGTCAAAACTAGAGTGCTGCACTGAGTGAACACTGCAGAACTGCAACTTGTGAACACTGGAGATCAGCACCGAGTGAACACTGGAGAGCAGCACTGAGTGCATATCAGAGGGCACTATCGACTGAACACAAGAGGGAACTACCGAGTGAACACCAGATGGCAGCACTGAGTGAACACTAGAGAGCAGCATTGTGTGAACACTGGAGAACAGCGCCGAAACAAAACTGGAGAGCAGCACAATTAAAAAACTGGAGTACAGCTTTGAGTGAACACTAGAGAGCAGCACCGATTCAACACTGGACAGCAGCATTGTGTGAACACTGGAGAACAGCACCGAGTCAAAACTAGAGTGCTGCACTGAGTGAACACTGCAGAACTGCAACTTGTGAACACTGGAGATCAGCACCGAGTGAACACTGGAGAGCAGCATCGAGTGAACACTGGAGGACAGCATTGAGTGAACGCTGGAGAGCAGCACTGAGTGAACACCAGAGGGCATCACTGAGTGAACACTGGAGAGCGCCACTGAGTGAACACTGTAGAGCGGCACTGAGTGAACACAGGAACTGGAGAGCAGCACCGAGTCAACACTATAGAACAACACCTTGTGAACACGGGAGAACCTCACCGAGTGATCACTGGAAGGCAACACCCGGAGAATACTGGATAGCAGTATCGAGTGAACATTGAAGTGCAGCATCGAGGGAAAACTGGAGAGCAGCATTAAGTGCACACAGGAACTGGAGAGCAGCACCGAGTAAACACTGGAGTGCAGCACGGAGTGACCTCTTTTGAGCAGCACCGAGTGAATACTGGAGAACAGCACTGAGTGAACACTGGGGAGCAGCACAGTGTGAACACTGGTGAGCAGTACCGAATGAACACCGGAAGAGAGCATTGAGTGATTATCAGAGGGCACTACCGACTGAACAACAGAGGGAACTACCTAGTGAAAACCAGAGAGCAGCATTGAGTGAACACTGGAGAGCAGCACTGATTGAATATCAGAGGGCACTATCGACTGAACACAAGAGGGAACTACCGAGTGAACACCAGAGGGCAGCACTGAGTGGAAACTAGAGAGCAGCATTGTGTGAACACTGGAGAACAGCACCGAGTCAAAACTAGAGTGCAGCACCGAGTGAACACTGGAGTGCAGCACTGAGTGAACACTGCAGAACTTCACCTTGTGAACACTGGAGGACAGCATTGAGTGAACACTGGAGGACAGCACTGAGTGAACACCAGAGGGCAGCACTGACTGAACACTGGAGAGCGCCACTGAGTGAACACTGGAGAGCTGCACTGAGTGAACACAGTAACTGGAGAGCAGCACCGAGTCAGCACTGCAGAACAACACCTTGTGAACACGGGAGAACCTCACCGAGTGAGCATCGGAAGGCAACACCCGGAGAATACTGGATAGCAGTATCGAGTGAACATTGGAGTGCAGCATCGAGGGAAAACTGGAGAGCAGCATTAAGTGCACACAGGAACTGGAGAGCAGCACCGAGTAAACACTGGAGAGCAGCACTGAGTGAACACAGGAACTGGAGAGCTGCCCCGACTAAACACTGGAGAACAGCACTGATTGAACACTGGGGAGCAGCACAGTGTGAACACTGGTGAGCAGTACCGAATGAACACCGGAGGAGAGCATTGAGTGATTATCAGAGGGCACTACCGACTGAACAACAGAGGGAACTACCTAGTGAAAACCAGAGAGCAGCATTGAGTGAACACTGGAGAGCAGCACTGGTTGAATATCAGAGGGCACTATCGACTGAACACAAGAGGGAACTACCGAGTGAACACCAGAGGGCAGCACTGAGTGGAAACTAGAGAGCAGCATTGTGTGAACACTGGTGAACAGCGCCGACACAAAACTGGAGAGCAGCACAAAGTGAAAACTGGAGTACTGCTTTGAGTGAACACTAGAGAGCAGCACCGATTGAACACTGGAGAGCAGCATTGTGTGAACACTGGAGAACAGCACCGAGTCAAAACTAGAGTGCAGCACCGAGTGAACACTGGAGTGCAGCACTGAGTGAACACTGCAGAACTTCACCTTGTGAACACTGGAGGCCAGCATTGAGTGAACACTGGAGAGCAGCACTGACTGAACACCAGAGGGCAGCACTGAGTGAACACTGGAGAGCGCCACTGAGTGAACACTGGAGAGCGGCACTGAGTGAACACAGGAACTGGAGAGCAGCACCGAGTCAACACTATAGAACAACACCTTGTGAACACGGGAGAACCTCACCGAGTGAACACTGGAAGGCAACACCCGGAGAATACTGGATAGCAGTATCGAGTGAACATTGGAGTGCAGCATCGAGGGAAAACTGGAGAGCAGCATTAAGTGCACACAGGAACTGGAGAGCAGCACCGAGTAAACACTGGAGTGCAGCACGGAGTGACCTCTTTTGAGCAGCACCGAGTGAATAATGAAGAGCAGCACTGAGTGAACACAGGAACTGGAGAGCTGCCCCGACTAAACACTGGAGAACAGCACTGAGTGAACACTGGAGAGCAGCACAGTGTGAACACTGGTGAGCAGTACCGAGTGAACACCGGAGGAGAGCATTGAGTGATTATCAGAGGGCACTATCGACTGTACAACAGAGGGAACTACCTAGTGAATACCAGAGAGCAGCATTGAGTGAAAACTGGAGAGCAGCACTGAGTGAATATCAGAGGGCACTATCGACTGAACACAAGAGGGAACTACCGAGTGTACACCAGAGGGCAGCACTGAGTGAAAACTAGAGAGCAGCATTGTGTGAACACTGGAGAACAGCGCCGACACAAAACTGGAGGGCAGCACAAAGTGAACACTGGAGTACAGCTTTGAGTGAACACTAGAGAGCAGCACCAATTGAACACTGGAGAGCAGCATTGTGTGAACACTGGAGAACAGCACCGAGTCAAAACTAGAGTGCAGCACCGAGTGAACACTGGAGTGCAGCACTGAGTGAACACTGCAGAACTGCACCTTGTGAACACTGGAGATCAGCACCGAGTGAACACTGGAGAGCAGCATCGAGTGAACACTGGAGGACAGCATTGAGTGAACGCCTGAGAGCAGCACTGAGTGAACACCAGAGGGCAGCACTGACTGAACACTGGAGAGCGCCACTGAGTGAACACTGGAGAGCAGCACTGAGTGAACACTGGAGAGAAGGATCAGGTGAATACAGGAGTAAAACCTGAGTGAACGCTGGAGAGCCGCACCGATTGAACACTAGAGAGCAGCATCGAGTGAGCACTGGAGGACAACATTGAATGAACACTGGAGAGCAGCACTGAGTGAAAACAGGAACTGGAGAGCAGCAACGAGTCAACACTGCAGAACAACACCTTGTGAACACGGGAGAACCTTACCGAGTGAATATTGGAAGGCAAAACCCAGAGAATACTGGATAGCAGTATCGAGTGAACATTGGAGTACAGCATCGAGGGAAAACTGGAGAGCAGCATTAAGTGCACACAGGAACTGGAGAGCAGCACCGAGTAAACACTGGAGTGCAGCACGGAGTGAACACAGGAACTGGAGAGCTGCCCCGACTAAACACTGGAGAACAGCACTGAGTGAACACTGGAGAACAGGACCGAGTGAACACTGGAGAGCAGCATTGAGTGAAAACTGGAGAGCAGCACTGAGTGATTATCAGAGGGCACTATCGACTGAACAACAGAGAGAACTACCTAGTGAAAACTAGAGGGCAGCATTGAGTGAACACTAGAGAGCAGCATCAAGTGAACACCAGAGGGCAGCACTGAGTGAACACTGGAGAGCGCCACTGAGTGAACACTGGAGAGCGGCACTGAGTGAACACAGGAACTGGAGAGCAGCACCGAGTAAACACTGGAGTGCAGCACGGAGTGAACACAGGAACTGGAGAGCTGCCCCGACTAAACACTGGAGAACAGCACTGAGTGAACACTGGAGAACAGGACCGAGTGAACACTGGAGAGCAGCATTGAGTGAACACTGGAGAGCAGCACTGAGTGATTATCAGAGGGCACTATCAACTGAACAACAGAGAGGACTACCTAGTGAAAACCAGAGGGCAGCCTTGAGTGAACACTGGAGAACAGCACCGAGTCAAAACTGGAGAGCAGCACAATGTGAACACTGGAGTACGGCTTTGAGTGAACACTAGAGAGCAGCATCGTGTGAACACAGGAGGAGAACATTGAGTGAACAGTGGAGAACAGCACTGACTGAACACTGAAGAGCAGCACCGATTGAACACTGGACAGCAGCATTGTGTGAACACTGGAGAACAGCACCGAGTCAAAACTAGAGTGCAGCACTGAGTGAACACTGCAGAACTGCACCTTGTGAACACTGGAGATCAGCACCGAGTGAACACTGGAGAGCAGCATCGACTGAACACTGGAGGACAGCATTGAGTGAACGCTGGAGAGCAGCACTGAGTGAACACCAGAGGGCAGCACTGAGTGAACACTGGAGAGCAGCACTGAGTGAACACCAGAGGGCAGCACTGAGTGAACACTGGAGAGCGCCACTGAGTGAACACAGGAACTGGAGAGCAGCACCGAGTCAACACTGCAGAACAACAGCTTGTGAACACGGGAGAACCTCACCGAGTGAACACTGGAAGGCAACACCCGGAGAATACTGGATAGCAGTATCGAGTGAACATTGGAGTGCAGCATCGAGGGAAAACTGGAGAGCAGCATTAAGTGCACACAGGAACTGGAGAGCAGCACCGAGTAAACACTGGAGTGCAGCACGGAGTGACCACTTTAGAGCAGCACCGCGTGAATACTGGAGAGCAGCACTGAGTGAACACAGGAATTGGAGAGCTGTCCCGACTAAACACTGCAGAACAGCACTGAGTGAACACTGAGTGAGCAGCACTGAGTGAACACTGTCCGAACCACGTCTGGAGCAGCTGACTCGAGTCGAACACTGGAGATGAGAGCATTGAGTTAACACTGGAGAGCATCACTAAGTGAACACAAGATCTGGAGAGTAGCACCGAGTGAACACTGGATAGCCGGACCGAGTGAACACTGGAGAGCAGCATTGAGTGAACACTGGAGAGCAGCACTGAGTGAATATCAGAGGGCACTATCGACTGAACAACAGAGAGAACAACCTAGTGAAAACCAGAGGGCAGCATTGAGTGAACACTGGAGAACAGCACCGAGTCAAAACTGGAGAGCAGCACAAAGTGAATACTGGAGTACAGCTTTGAGTGAGCACTGGTGAGCAGCACCGAGTGACCACTGGAGGAGAGCATTGTCTGAATACTGGAGAGCATCACTGAGTTAACACAAGATCTGGAGAGTAGCACCGAGTGAACACTGGATAGTCGGACCGAGTGAACACTGGAGAGCGCCACTGAGTGAACACAGGAACTGGAGAGGAGCACCGAGTCAACACTGCAGAACAACAACTTGTGAACACGGGAGAACCTCACCGAGTGAACACTGGAAAGCAACACCCGGAGAATACTGGATAGCAGTATCGAGTGAACATTGGAGTGCAGCATCGAGGGAAAACTGGAGAGCAGCATTAAGTGCACACAGGAACTGGAGAGCAGCACTGAGTAAACACTGGAGTGCTGCACGGAGTGACCACTTTAGAGCAGCACCGCGTGAATACTGGAGAGCAGCACTGAGTGAACACAGGAATTGGAGAGCTGTCCCGACTAAACACTGCAGAACAGCACTGAGTGAACACTGGTGAGCAGCACCGAGTGAACACTGGAGGAGAGCATTGAGTTAACACTGGAGAGCATCACTAAGTGAACACAAGATCTGGAGAGTAGCACCGAGTGAATACTGGATAGCCGGACCGAGTGAACACTGGAGAGCAGCACGGAGTGAACACAGGAACTGGAGAGCTGCCCCGACTAAACACTGGAGAGCAGCACAGAGTGATTATCAGAGGGCACTATCGACTGAACAACAGAGAGAACTACCTAGTGAAAACCAGAGGGCAGCCTTGAGTGAACACTGGAGAACAGCACCGGGTCAAAACTGGAGAGCAGCACAAAGTGAACACTGGAGTACGGCTTTGAGTGAACACTAGAGAGCAGCATCGTGTGAACACAGGAGGACAACATTGAGTGAACAGTGGAGTACAGCACTGACTGAACACTGGTGAGCAGCACCGAGTGAACACTGGAGGAGAGCATTGAGTTAACACTGGAGAGCATCACTAAGTGAACACAAGATCTGGAGAGTAGCACCGAGTGAACACTGGATAGCCGGACCGAGTGAACACTGGAGAGCAGCATTGAGTGAACACTGGAGAGCAGCACTGAGTGATTATCAGAGGGCACTATCGACTGAACAACAGAGAGAACTACCTAGTGAAAACCAGAGGGCAGCCTTGAGTGAACACTGGAGAACAGCACCGAGTCAAAACTGGAGAGCAGCACAAAGTGAACACTGGAGTACGGCTTTGAGTAAACACTAGAGAGCAGCATCGTGTGAACACAGGAGGACAACATTGAGTGAACACTGGAGGACAGCATTGAGTAAACACTAGAGAGCAGCATCAAGTGAACACTGGAGGAGATCATTGAGTGAACGCTGGAGAGCAGCACTGAGTGAACACCAGAGGGCAGCACTGAGTGAACACTGGAGAGCGCCACTGAGTGAACACTGGAGAGCGGCCCTGAGTGAACACAGGAACTAGAGAGCAGCACCGAGTAAACACTGGAGTGCAGCATGGAGTGAACACAGGAACTGGAGAGCTGCCCCGACTAAACACTGGAGAACAGCACTGAGTGAACACTGGAGAGCAGCATTGAGTGAACCCTGGAGAGCAGCACTGAGTGAATATCAGAGGGCACTATCGACTGAACACAAGGGGGAACTACCGAGTGAACACCAGAGGGCAGCACTGAGTGAACACTAGAGAGCAGCATTGTGTGAACACTGGAGAACAGCACCGACACAAAACTGGAGAGCAGCACAAAGTGAACACTGGAGTACAGCTTTGAGTGAACACTAGAGAGCAGCACCGATTGAACACTGGAGAGCAGCATTGTGTGAACACTGGAGAGCAGCAGCGAGTGAACACTGGAGTGCAGCACTGCGTGAACACTGCAGAACTGCCCCTTGTGAACACTGGAGATCAGCACCGAGTGAACACTGGAGAGCAGCATCGAGTGAACACTGGAGGACAGCATTGAGTGAACACTAGAGAGCAGCATCAAGTGAACACTGGAGGACAGCATTGAGTGAACGCAGGAGAGCAGCACTGAGTGAACACCAGAGGGCAGCACTGAGTGAACACTGGAGAGCGCCACTGAGTGAAAACTGGAGAGCGGCACATAGTGAACACAGGAACTGGAGAGCAGCACCGAGTCAACACTATAGAACAACACCTTGTGAACACGGGAGAACCTCAACGAGTGAATACTGGAAGGCAACACCCCGAGAATACTGGATAGCAGTATCGAGTGAACATTGGAGTGCAGCATCGAGGGAAAACTGGAGAGCAGCATTAAGTGCACACAGGAACTGGAGAGCAGCACCGAGTAAACACTGGGGTGCAGCACGGAGTGACCTCTTTTGAGCAGCACCGAGTGAATACTGGAGAGCAGCACTGAGTGAACACAGGAACTGGAGAACTGCCCCGACTAAACACTGGAGAACAACACTGAGTGAACACTGGAGAGCAGCACAGTGTGAACACTGGTGAGCAGTACCGAGTGAACACCGGAGGAGAGCATTGAGTGATTATCAGAGGGCACTACCGACTGAACAACAGAGGGAACTACCTAGTGAAAACCAGAGAACAGCAATGAGTGAACACTGGAGAGCAGCACTGAGTGAATATCAGAGGGCACTATCGACTGAACACAAGAGGGAACTACCGAGTGAACACCAGAGGGCAGCACTGAGTGAAAACTAGAGAGCAGCATTGTGTGAACACTGGAGAACAGCGCCGACACAAAACTGGAGAGCAGCACAAAGTGAACACTGGAGTACAGCTTTGAGTGAACACTAGAGAGCAGCACCGATTGAACACTGGAGAGCAGCATTGTGTGAACACTGGAGAACAGCACCGAGTCAAAACTAGAGTGCAGCACCGAGTGAACACTGGAGTGCAGCACTGAGTGAACACTGCAGAACTGCACCTTGTGAACACTGGAGATCAGCACCGAGTGAACACTGGAGAGCAGCATCGAGTGAACACTGGAGGACAGCATTGAGTGAACACTAGAGAGCAGAATCGAGTGAAAACTGAGGACAGCATTGAGTGAACGCTGGAGAGCAGCACTGAGTGAACACCAGAGGGCAGCACTGACTCAACACTGGAGAGCGCCACTGAGTGAACAATGGAGAGCTGCACGGAGTGAACACAGTAACTGGAGAGCAGCACCGAGTCAGCACTGCAGAACAACACTTTGTGAACACGGGAGAACCTAACCGAGTGAACATTGGAAGGCAACACACGGAGAATACTGGATAGCAGTATCGAGTGAACATTGGAGTGCAGCATCGAGGGAAAACTGGAGAGCAGCATTAAGTGCACACAGGAACTGGAGAGCAGCACCGAGTAAACACTGGTAAACACTGGAGAACAGCACTGAGTGAACACTGGAGAGCAGGACCGAGTGAACACTGGAGAGCAGCATTGAGTGAACACTGGAGAGCAGCACTGAGTGATTAACAGAGGGCACCATCGACTGAACAACAAGAGAGGACTACCTAGTGAAAAACCGGAGGGCAGCCTTGAGTGAACACTGGAGAACAGCACTGAGTGAACACTGGAGATCAGGACCGAGTGAACACTGGAGAGCAGCATTGAGTGAACACTGGAGAGCAGCACTGAGTGAACACTGGAGTACGGCTTGAGTGAACACTAGAGAGCAGCATCGTGTGAACACAGGAGGACAACATTGAGTGAACAGTGGAGTACAGCATGACTGAACACTGGTGAGCAGCCACCGAGTGAACACTGGAGGAGAGCATTGATGTTAACACTGGAGAGCATCACTAAGTGAACACAAGATCTGGAGAGTAGCACCGAGTGAAACACTGGATAGCCGGACCGAGTGAACACTGGAGAGCAGCAGCATTGAGTGAACACTGGAGAGCAGCACTGAGTGATTATCAGAGGGCACTATCGACTGAACAACAGAGAGAACTACCTAGTGAAAACCAGAGGGCAGCCTTGAGTGAAACACTGGAGAACAGCACCGAGTCAAAACTGGAGAGCAGCACAAAGTGAACACTGGAGTACGGCTATGAGTGAACACTAGAGAGCAGCATCGTGTTGAACACAGGAGGACAACATTGAGTGAACACTGGAGGACAGCATTGAGTAACACTAGAGAGCAGCATCAAGTGAACACTGGAGGACATCATTGAGTGAACGCTGGAGAGCAGCACTGATTGAACACCAGAGGGCAGCACTGAGTGAACACTGGAGAGCGCCACTGAGTGAACACTGGAGAGCGGCACTAAGTGAACACAGGAACTAGAGAGCAGCACCGAGTAAACACTGGAGTGCAGCATGGAGTGAACACAGGAACTGGAGAGCTGCCCCGACTAAACACTGGAGAACAGCACTGAGTGAACACTGGAGAGCAGCATTGAGTGAACCCTGGAGAGCAGCACTGAGTGAATATCAGAGGACACTATCGACTGAACACAAGAGGGAACTACCGTGTGAGCACCAGAGGGCAGCACTGAGTGAACACTAGAGAGCAGCATTGTGTGAACACTGGAGAACAGCACCGACACAAAACTGGAGAGCAGCACAAAGTGAACACTGGAGTACAGCTTTGAGTGAACACTAGAGAGCAGCACCGATTGAACACTGGAGAGCAGCATTGTGTGAACACTGGAGAGCAGCAGCGAGTGAACACTGGAGTGCAGCACTGAGTGAAGACTGCAGAACTGCACCTTGTGAACACTGGAGATCAGCACCGAGTGAACACTGGAGAGCAGCATCGAGTGAACACTGGAGGACAGCATTGAGTGAACACTAGAGAGCAGCATCAAGTGAACACTGGAGGACAGCATTGAGTGAACGCTGGAGAGCAGCACTGAGTGAACACCAGAGGGCAGCACTGAGTGAACACTGGAGAGCGCCACTGAGTGAAAACTGGAGAGCGGCACTGAGTGAACACAGGAACTGGAGAGCAGCACCGAGTCAACACTATAGAATAACACCTTGTGAACACGGGAGAACCTCAACGAGTGAATACTGGAAGGCAACACCCCGAGAATACTGGATAGCAGTATCGAGTGAACATTGGAGTGCAGCATCGAGGGAAAACTGGAGAGCAGCATTAAGTGCACACAGGAACTGGAGAGCAGCACCGAGTAAACACTGGGGTGCAGCACGGAGTGACCTCTTTTGAGCAGCACCGAGTGAATACTGGAGAGCAGCACTGAGTGAACACAGGAACTGGAGAGCTGCCCCGACTAAACACTGGAGAACAACACTGAGTGAACACTGGAGAGCAGCACAGTGTGAACACTGGTGAGCAGTACCGAGTGAACACCGGAGGAGAGCATTGAGTGATTATCAGAGGGCACTACCGACTGAACAACAGAGGGAACTGAAAACCAGAGAACAGCAATGAGTGAACACTGGAGAGCAGCACTGAGTGAATATCAGAGGGCACTATCGACTGAACACAAGAGGGAACTACCGAGTGAACACCAGAGGGCAGCACTGAGTGAAAACTAGAGAGCAGCATTGTGTGAACACTGGAGAACAGCGCCGACACAAAACTGGAGAGCAGCACAAAGTGAACACTGGAGTACAGCTTTGAGTGAACACTAGAGAGCAGCACCGATTGAACACTGGAGAGCAGCATTGTGTGAACACTGGAGAACAGCACCGAGTCAAAACTAGAGTGCAGCACCGAGTGAACACTGGAGTGCAGCACTGAGTGAACACTGCAGAACTGCACCTTGTGAACACTGGAGATCAGCACCGAGTGAACACTGGAGAGCAGCATCGAGTGAACACTGGAGGACAGCATTGAGTGAACACTAGAGAGCAGAATCGAGTGAAAACTGAGGACAGCATTGAGTGAACGCTGGAGAGCAGCACTGAGTGAACACCAGAGGGCAGCACTGACTGAACACTGGAGAGCGCCACTGAGTGAACAATGGAGAGCTGCACGGAGTGAACACAGTAACTGGAGAGCAGCACCGAGTCAGCACTGCAGAACAACACCTTGTGAACACGGGAGAACCTAACCGAGTGAACATTGGAAGGCAACACACGGAGAATACTGGATAGCAGTATCGAGTGAACATTGGAGTGCAGCATCGAGGGAAAAGTGGAGAGCAGCATTAAGTGCACACAGGAACTGGAGAGCAGCACCGAGTAAACACTGGAGTGCAGCACGGAGTGAACACAGGAACTGGAGAGCTGCCCCGACTAAACACTGGAGAACAGCACTGAGTGAACACTGGAGAGCAGGACCGAGTGAACACTGGAGAGCAGCTTTGAGTGAACAATGGAGAGCAGCACTGAGTGATTACCAGAGGGCACCATCGACTGAACAACAGAGAGGACTACCTAGTGAAAACCAGAGGGCAGCCTTGAGTGAACACTGGAGAACAGCACCGAGTCAAAACTGGAGAGCAGCACAAAGCGAACACTGGAGTACGGCTTTGAGTGAACACTAGAGAGCAGCATCGTGTGAACACAGGAGGAGAACATTGAGTGAACAGTGGAGAACAGCACTGACTGAACACTGGTGAGCAGCACCGGGTGAACACTGGAGGAGAGCATTGTCTGAACACTGGAGAGCATCACTGAGTGAACACAAGATCTGGAGAGTAGCACCGAGTGAACACTGCATAGCCGGACCGAGTGAACACTGGAGAGCAGCATTGAGTGAACACTGGAGAGCAGCACCGATTGAACACTGGACAGCCGCATTGTGTGAACAGTGGAGAACAGCACCGAGTCAAAACTAGAGTGCAGCACTGAGTGAACACTGCAGAACTGCACCTTGTGAACACTGGAGATCAGCACCGAGTGAACACTGGAGGACAGCATTGAGTGAACGCTGGAGAGCAGCACTGAGTGAACACCAGAGGGCAACACTGAGTGAACACTGGAGAGCGCCACTGAGTGAACACAGGAACTGGAGAGCAGCACCGAGTCAACACTGCAGAACAACACCTTGTGAACACGGGAGAACCTCACCGAGTGAACACTGGAAGGCAACACCCGGATAGTACTGGATAGCAGTATCGAGTGAACATTGGAGTGCAGCATCGAGGGAAAACTGGAGAGCAGCATTAAGTGCACACAGGAACTGGAGAGCAGCACCGAGTAAACACTGGAGTGCAGCACGGAGTGACCACTTTAGAGCAGCACCGCGTGAATACTGGAGAGCAGCACTGAGTGAACACAGGAATTGGAGAGCTGTCCCGACTAAACACTGCAGAACAGCACTGAGTGAACACTGGTGAGCAGCACCGAGTGAACACTGGAGGAGAGCATTGAGTTAACACTGGAGAGCATCACTAAGTGAACACAAGATCTGGAGAGTAGCACCGAGTGAACACTGGATAGCCGGACCGCGTGAATACTGGAGAGCAGCACTGAGTGAACACAGGAATTGGAGAGCTGTCCCGACTAAACACTGCGGAACAGCACTGACTGAACACTGGTGAGCAGCACTGAGTGAACACTGGAGGAGAGCATTGAGTTAACACTGGAGAGCATCACTAAGTGAACACAAGATCTGGAGAGTAGCACCGAGTGAACACTGGATAGCCGGACCGAGTGAACTCTGGAGAGCAGCTTTGAGTGAACACTGGAGAGCAGCACTGAGTGAATATCAGAGGGCACTATCGACTGAACAACAGAGAGAACTACCTAGTGAAAACCAGAGGGCAGCATTGAGTGAACACTGGAGAACAGCACCGAGTCAAAACTGGAGAGCAGCACAAAGTGAACACTGGAGTACAGCTTTGAGTGAACACTGGTGAGCAGCACCGAGTGACCACTGGAGGAGAGCATTGTCTGAATACTGGAGAGTATCACTGAGTGAACACAAGATCTGGAGAGTAGCACCGAGTGAACACTGGATAGCCGGACCGAGTGAACTCTGGAGAGCAGCATTGAGTGAACACTGGAGAGCAGCACTGAGTGAATATCAGAGGGCACTATCGACTGAACACAAGAGGGAACTACCGAGTGAACACCAGAGGGCAGCACTGAGAGAACATTAGAGAGCAGCATTGTGTGAACACTGGAGAACAGCACCGACACAAAACTGGAGAGCAGCACAAAGTGAACACTGGAGTACAGCTTTGAGTGAACACTAGAGAGCAGCATCGATTGAACACTGGAGAGCAGCACCGAGTGAACACTGAACGACAGCATTGAGTAAACACTAGAGAGCAGCATCAATTGAACACTCGAGGACAGCATTGAGTGAACGCTGGAGAGCAGCACTGAGTGAACACTAGAGGGCAGCACTGAGTGAACACAGGAACTGGAGAGCAGCACGGTGTCAACACTATAGAACAACACCTTGTGAACACTGGAGAACCTCACCGAGTGAACACTGGAAGGCAACACCCGGAGAATACTGGATAGCAGTATCGAGTGAACATTGGAGTGCAGCATCGAGGGAAAACTGGAGAGCAGCATTAAGTGCACACAGGAACTGGAGAGCAGCACCGAGTAAACACTGGAGTGCAGCACGGAGTGACCTCTTTTGAGCAGCACCGAGTGAATACTGGAGAGCAGCACTGAGTGAACACAGGAACTGGAGAGCTGCCCCGACTAAACACCGGAGAACAGCACTGAGTGAACACTGGAGAGCAGCACAGTGTGAACACTGGTGAGCAGTACCGAGTGAACACCGGAGGAGAGCATTGAGTGATTATCAGAGGGCACTACCGACTGAACAACAGAGGGAACTACCTAGTAAAAACCAGAGAACAGCATTGAGTGAACACTGGAGAGCAGCACTGAGTGAATATCAGAGGGCACTATCGACTGAACACAAGAGGGAACTTCCGAGTGAACACCAGAGGGCAGCACTGAGTGAACACTAGAGAGCAGCATTGTGTGAACACTGGAGAACAGCGCCGACACAAAACTGGAGAGCAGCACAAAGTGAACACTGGAGTACAGTTTTGAGTGAACACTAGAGAGCAGCACCGATTGAACACTGGAGAGCATCATTGTGTGAACACTGGAGAACAGCACCGAGTCAAAACTAGAGTGCAGCACCGAGTGAACTCTGGAGTGCAGCACTGAGTGAACACTGCAGAACTGCACCTTGTGAACACTGGAGATCAGCACCGAGTGAACAGTGGAGAGCAGCATCGAGTGAACACTGGAGGACAGCATTGAGTGAACACTGGAGAGCAGCATCGAGTCAGCACTGCAGAACAACACCTTGTGAACACGGGAGAACCTAACCGAATGAACATTGGAAGGCAACACACGGAGAATACTGGATAGCAGTATCGAGTGAACATTGGAGTGCAGCATCGAGGGAAAAGTGGAGAGCAGCATAAGTGCACACAGGAACTGGAGAGCAGCACCGAGTAAACACTGGAGTGCAGCACGGAGTGAACACAGGAACTGGAGAGCTGCCCCGACTAAACACTGGAGAACAGCACTGAGTGAACACTGGAGAGCAGGACCGAGTGAACACTGGAGAGCAGCTTTGAGTGAACAATGGAGAGCAGCACTGAGTGATTAACAGAGGGCACCATCGACTGAACAACAGAGAGGACTACCTAGTGAAAACCAGAGGGCAGCCTTGAGTGAACACTGGAGAACAGCACCGAGTCAAAACTGGAGAGCAGCACAAAGTGAAAACTGGAGTACGGCTTTGAGTGAACACTAGAGAGCAGCATCGTGTGAACACAGGAGGAGAACATTGAGTGAACAGTGGAGAACAGCACTGACTGAACACTGGTGAGCAGCACCGGGTGAACACTGGAGGAGAGCATTGTCTGAACACTGGAGAGCATCACTGAGTGAACACAAGATCTGGAGAGTAGCACCGAGTGAACACTGCATAGCCGGACCGAGTGAACACTGGAGAGCAGCATTGAGTGAACACTGGAGAGCAGCACCGATTGAACACTGGACAGCCGCATTGTGTGAACAGTGGAGAACAGCACCGAGTCAAAACTAGAGTGCAGCACTGAGTGAACACTGCAGAACTGCACCTTGTGAACACTGGAGATCAGCACCGAGTGAACACTGGAGGACAGCATTGAGTGAACGCTGGAGAGCAGCACTGAGTGAACACCAGAGGGCAACACTGAGTGAACACTGGAGAGCGCCACTGAGTGAACACAGGAACTGGAGAGCAGCACCGAGTCAACACTGCAGAACAACACCTTGTGAACACGGGAGAACCTCACCGAGTGAACACTGGAAGGCAACACCCGGATAGTACTGGATAGCAGTATCGAGTGAACATTGGAGTGCAGCATCGAGGGAAAACTGGAGAGCAGCATTAAGTGCACACAGGAACTGGAGAGCAGCACCGAGTAAACACTGGAGTGCAGCACGGAGTGACCACTTTAGAGCAGCACCGCGTGAATACTGGAGAGCAGCACTGAGTGAACACAGGAATTGGAGAGCTGTCCCGACTAAACACTGCAGAACAGCACTGAGTGAACACTGGTGAGCAGCACCGAGTGAACACTGGAGGAGAGCATTGAGTTAACACTGGAGAGCATCACTAAGTGAACACAAGATCTGGAGAGTAGCACCGAGTGAACACTGGATAGCCGGACCGCGTGAATACTGGAGAGCAGCACTGAGTGAACACAGGAATTGGAGAGCTGTCCCGACTAAACACTGCAGAACAGCACTGACTGAACACTGGTGAGCAGCACTGAGTGAACACTGGAGGAGAGCATTGAGTTAACACTGGAGAGCATCACTAAGTGAACACAAGATCTGGAGAGTAGCACCGAGTGAACACTGGATAGCCGGACCGAGTGAACACTGGAGAGCAGCTTTGAGTGAACACTGGAGAGCAGCACTGAGTGAATATCAGAGGGCACTATCGACTGAACAACAGAGAGAACTACCTAGTGAAAACCAGAGGGCAGCATTGAGTGAACACTGGAGAACAGCACCGAGTCAAAACTGGAGAGCAGCACAAAGTGAACACTGGAGTACAGCTTTGAGTGAACACTGGTGAGCAGCACCGAGTGACCACTGGAGGAGAGCATTGTCTGAATACTGGAGGGCATCACTGAGTGAACACAAGATCTGGAGAGTAGCACCGAGTGAACACTGGATAGCCGGACCGAGTGAACTCTGGAGAGCAGCATTGAGTGAACACTGGAGAGCAGCACTGAGTGAATATCAGAGTGCACTATCGACTGAACACAAGAGGGAACTACCGAGTGAACACCAGAGGGCAGCACTGCGTGAACATTAGAGAGCAGCATTGTGTGAACACTGGAGAACAGCACCGACACAAAACTGGAGAGCAGCACAAAGTGAACACTGGAGTACAGCTTTGAGTGAACACTAGAGAGCAGCACCGATTGAACACTGGAGAGCAGCACCGAGTGAACACTGAACGACAGCATTGAGTAAACACTAGAGAGCAGCATCAATTGAACACTCGAGGACAGCATTGAGTGAACGCTGGAGAGCAGCACTGAGTGAACACTAGAGGGCAGCACTGAGTGAACACAGGAACTGGAGAGCAGCACGGTGTCAACACTATAGAACAACACCTTGTGAACACTGGAGAACCTCACCGAGTGAACACTGGAAGGCAACACCCGGAGAATACTGGATAGCAGTATCGAGTGAACATTGGAGTGCAGCATCGAGGGAAAACTGGAGAGCAGCATTAAGTGCACACAGGAACTGGAGAGCAGCACCGAGTAAACACTGGAGTGCAGCACGGAGTGACCTCTTTTGAGCAGCACCGAGTGAATACTGGAGAGCAGCACTGAGTGAACACAGGAACTGGAGAGCTGCCCCGACTAAACACCGGAGAACAGCACTGAGTGAACACTGGAGAGCAGCACAGTGTGAACACTGGTGAGCAGTACCGAGTGAACACCGGAGGAGAGCATTGAGTGATTATCAGAGGGCACTACCGACTGAACAACAGAGGGAACTACCTAGTGAAAACCAGAGAGCAGCATTGAGTGAACACTGGAGAGCAGCACTGAGTGAATATCAGAGGGCACTATCGACTGAACACAAGAGGGAACTTCCGAGTGAACACCAGAGGGCAGCACTGAGTGAACACTAGACAGCAGCATTGTGTGAACACTGGAGAACAGCGCCGACACAAAACTGGAGAGCAGCACAAAGTGAACACTGGAGTACAGCTTTGAGTGAACACTAGAGAGCAGCACCGATTGAACACTGGAGAGCATCATTGTGTGAACACTGGAGAACAGCACCGAGTCAAAACTAGAGTGCAGCACCGAGTGAACTCTGGAGTGCAGCACTGAGTGAACACTGCAGAACTGCACCTTGTGAACACTGGAGATCAGCACCGAGTGAACAGTGGAGAGCAGCATCGAGTGAACACTGGAGGACAGCATTGAGTGAACACTGGAGAGCAGCATCGAGTTAAAACTGATGACAGCATTGAGTGAACGCTGGAGAGCAGCACTGAGTGAACACCAGAGGGCAGCACTGACTGAACACTGGAAAGCGCCACTGAGTGAACACTGGAGAGCAGCACTGAGTGAACACTGGAGAGAAGCATCAGCTGAATACCGGAGTAAAACCTGAGTGAATACTGGAGAGCAGCACCGATTGAACACTAGAGAGCAGCATCGAGTGAGCACTGGAGGACAACATTGAATGAACACTGGAGAGCAGCACTGAGTGAAAACAGGAACTGGAGAGCAGCACCGAGTCAACACTGCAGAACAACACCTTGTGAACACGGGAGAACCTCACCGAGTGAACATTGGAAGGCAACACCCGGAGAATACTGGATAGCAGTAACGAGTGAACATTGGAGTGCAGCGTCGAGGGAAAACTGGAGAGCAGCATTAAGTGCACACAGGAACTGGAGAGCAGCACCGAGTAAACACTGGAGTGCAGCACGGAGTGAACACAGGAACTGGAGAGCTGCCCCGACTAAACACTGGAGAACAGCACTGAGTGAACACTGGAGAGCAGCACAGTGTGAAACTGGTGAGCAGTACCGAGTGAACACCGGAGGAGAGCATTGAGTGATTATCAGAGGGCACTATCGACTGAAGAACAGAGGGAACTACCTAGTGAAAACCAGAGAGCATCATTGAGTGAACACTGGAGAGCAGCACTGAGTGAATATCAGAGAGCACTGTCGACTGAACACAAGAGGGAAATACCGAGTGAACACCAGAGGGCAGCACTGAGTGAAAACTAGAGAGCAGCATTGTGTGAACACTGGAGAACAGCGCCGACACAAAACTGGAGAGCAGCACAAAGTGAACACTGGAGTACAGCTTTGAGTGAACACTAGAGAGCAGCACCGATTGAACACTGGACAGCAGCATTCTGTGAACACTGGAGAACAGCACCGAGTCATAACTAAGATTGCAGCACCGAGTGAACACTGCAGAACTGCACCTTGTGAACACTGGAGATCAGCATCGAGTGGACACTGGAGAGCAGCATCGAGTGAACACTGGAGGACAGCATTGAGTGAACACTGGAGAGCAGCATCGAGTGAACACCAGAGGGAGCACTGAGTGAACACTGGAGAGCGGCACTGATTGAACACAGGAACTGGAGAGCAGCACCGAGTCAACACTATAGAACAACACCTTGTGAACACGGGAGAACCTCACCGAGTGAACACTGGAAGGCAACACCCGGAGAATACTGGATAGCAGTAACGAGTGAACATTGGAGTGCAGCGTCGAGGGAAAACTGGAGAGCAGCATTAAGTGCACACAGGAACTGGAGAGCAACACGGAGTAAACACTGGAGTGCAGCACGGAGTGAACACAGGAACTGGAGATCTGCCCCGACTAAACACTGGAGAACAGCACTGAGTGAACACTGGTGAGCAGTACCGAATGAACAGCGGAGGAGAGCATTGAGTGATTATCAGAGGGCACTATCGACTGAACAACAGAGGGAACTACCTAGTGAAAACCAGAGAGCAGCATTGAGTGAACACTGGAGAGCAGCACTGAGTGAATATCAGAGAGCACTGTCGACTGAACACAAGAGGGAAATACCGAGTGAACACCAGAGGGCAGCACTGAGTGAAAACTAGAGAGCAGCATTGTGCGAACACTGGAGAACAGCGCCGACACAAAACTGGAGAGCAGCACAAAGTGAACACTGGAGTACAGCTTTGAGTGAACACTAGAGAGCAGCACCGATTGAACACTGGAGAGCAGCATTGTGTGAACACTGGAGAACAGCACCGAGTCAAAACTGGAGTGCAGCACCGAGTGAACACTGGAGTGCAGCATTGAGTGAACACTGCAGAACTGCACCTTGTGAACACTGGAGATCAGCACCGAGTGAACACTGGAGAGCAGCATCGAGTGAACACTGGAGGACAGCATTGAGTGAACACTAGAGAGCAGCATCGAGTGAAAACTGAGGACAGCATTGTGTGAACGCTGGAGAGCAGCACTGAGTGAACACCAGAGGGCAGCACTGAGTGAACACTGGAGAGCGCCACTGAGTGAACACTGGAGAGCAGCACTGAGTGAACACTGGAGAGAAGCATCAGCTGAATACAGGAGTAAAACCTGAGTGAACACTGGAGAGCAGCACCGATTGAACACTAGAGAGCAGCATCGAGTGAGCACTGGAGGACAACATTGAATGAACACTGGAGAGCAGCACTGAGTGAAAACAGGAACTGGAGAGCAGCACCGAGTCAACACTGCAGAACAACACCTTGTGAACACGGGAGAACCTCACCGAGTGAACATTGGAAGGCAACACCCGGAGAATACTGGATAGCCGTATCGAGTGAATATTGGAGTGCAGCATCGAGGGAAAACTGGAGAGCAGCATTAAGTGCACACAGGAACTGGAGAGCAGCACCGAGTAAACACTGGAGTGCAGCACGGAGTGAACACAGGAACTGGAGAGCTGCCCCGACTAAACACTGGAGAACAGCACTGAGTGAACACTGGAGAGCAGGACCGAGTGAACACTGGAGAGCAGCATTGAGTGAACACTGGAGAGCAGCACTGAGTGATTATCAGAGGGCACTATCGACTGAACAACAGAGAGAACTACCTAGTGAAAACTAGAGGGCAGCATTGAGTGAACACTGCAGAACTTCACCTTGTGAACACTGGAGATCAGCACCGAGTGAACACTGGAGAGCAACATCGACTGAACACTGGAGGACAGCATTGAGTAAACACTAGAGAGCAGCATCAAGTGAACACTGGAGGACAGCATTGAGTGAACGCTGGAGAGCAGCAGTGAGTGAACACCAGAGGGCAGCACTGAGTGAAAACTGGAGTACAGCTTTGACTGAACACTAGAGAGCAGCACCGATTGAACACTGGACAGCAGCATTGTTTGAACACTGGAGAACAGCACCGAGTCAAAACTAGAGTGCAGCACTGAGTGAACACTGCAGAACTGCAACTTGTGAACACTGGAGATCAGCACCGAGTGAACACTGGAGAGCAGCATCGAGTGAACACTGGAGGACAGCATTGAGTGAACGCTGAGGAGCAGCACTGATTGAACACCAGAGGGCAGCACTGAGTGAACACTGGATAGCGCCACTGAGTGAACACAGGAACTGGAGAGCAGCACCGAGTCAACACTGCAGAACAACACCTTGTGAACACGGGAGAACCTCACCGAGTGAACACTGGAAGGCAACACCCGGAGAATACTGGATAGCAGTATCGAGTGAACATTGGAGTGCAGTATCGAGGGAAAACTGTAGAGCAGCATTAAATGCACACAAGAACTGGAGAGCAGCACCGAGTAAACACTGGAGTGCAGTACGGAGTGACCACTTTAGAGCAGCACCGAGTGAATACTGGAGAGCAGCACTGAGTGAACGCAGGAACTGGAGAGCTGCCCCGACTAAACACTGGAGAACAGCACCGAGTGAACACTGGAGAGCAGCACAGTGTGAACACTGGAGAGCAGCACCGAGTGAACACTGGAGGAGAGCATTGAGTGAACACTGGAGAGCAGCGCTGAGTGATTATCAGAGGTCACTATCGACTGAACAACAGAGGGAACTACCGAGTGAAAACCAGAGGGCAGCATTGAGTGAACACTGGAGAACAGCACCGAGTCAAAACTGGAGAGCAGCACAAAGTGAACACTGGAGTACAGCTTTGAGTGAACACTGGAAAGCAGCATCGAGTGAACACAGGAGGACAACATTCGGTGAGCACTGAAGAACAGCAGTGACTGAACACTGGTGAGCAGCACCGAGTGAAGACCGGAGGAGAGCATTGCCTGAACACTGGAGAACATCACTGAGTGAACACAAGATCTGGAGAGTAGCACCGAGTGATCACTGGATAGCCAGACCGAGTGAACACTGGAGAGCAGCATTGAGTGAACACTGGAGAAGAGCCCTGAGTGAATATCAGAGGGCACTATCGACTGAACACAAGAGGGAACTACCGAGTGAACACCAGAGGGCAGCACTGAGTGAACACTAGAGAGCAGCATTCTGTGAACACTGGAGAACAGCACCGAGTCAAAACTAGAGAGCAGCAGCGAGTGAACACTGGAGAGCAGCACTGAGTGATTATCAGAGGGCACTATCGACTGAACAACAGAGAGAACTACCTAGTGAAAACCAGAGGGCAGCATTGAGTGAACACTGGAGAACAGCACCGAGACAAAACTGGAGAGCAGCACAAAGTGAACACTGGAGTACGGCTTTGAGTGAACACTAGAGAGCAGCATCGTGTGAACGCAGGAGGACAACATTGAGTGAACACTGGAGAACAGGACCGAGTGAACACTGGAGAGCAGCATTGTGTGAAAACTGGAGAGCAGCACTGAGTGATTATCAGAGGGCACTATCGACTGAACAACAGAGAGAACTACCTAGTGAAAACTAGATGGCAGCATTGAGTGAACACTGCGGAACTGCACCTTGTGAACACTGGAGATCAGCACCGAGTGAACAGTGGAGAGGAACATCGACTGAACACTGGAGGACAGCATTGAGTAAACACTAGAAAACAGCATCAAGTTAACACTGGAGGACAGCATTGAGTGAACGCCGGAGAGCAGCAATGAGTGAACACCAGAGGGCAGCACTGAGTGAACACTGGAGAGCGCCACTGAGTGAACACTGGAGAGCGGCACTGAGTGAACACAGGAACTGGAAAGCTGCACCGACTAAACACTGGAGAACAGCACTGAGTGAAGACTGGAGAGCAGGACCGAGTGAACACTGGAGAGCAGCATTGAGTGAACACTGGAGAGCAGGACTGAGTCATTATCAGAGGGCACTATCGATTGAAAAACAGAGAGAACTACCTAGTGAAAACTAGAAGGCAGCATTGAGTGAACACTGCAGAACTGCACCTGGTGAACACTGGAGATCAGCACCGAGTGAACACTGGAGAGCAGCATCGACTGAACACTGGAGGACAGCATTGAGTAAACACTAGAGAGCAGCATCAAGTGAACACTGGAGGACAGCATTGAGTGAACGCTGGAGAGCAGCACTGAGTGAACACCAGAGGGCAGCACTGAGTGAACACTGGAGAGTGCCACTGAGTGAACACTGGAGAGCGGCACTGAGTGAACACAGGAACTGGAGAGCAGCACCGAGTAAACACTGGAGTGCAGCACGGAGTGAACACAGGAACTGGAGAGCTGCCCCGAGTAAACACTGGAGGACAGCATTGAGTAAACACTAGAAAGCAGCATCAAGTGAACACTGGAGGACAGCATTGAGTGAACTCCGGAGAGCAGCAGTGAGTGAACACCAGAGGGCAGCACTGAGTGAAAACTGGAGTACAGCTTTGACTGAACACTAGAGAGCAGCACCGATTGAACACTGGACAGCAGCATTGTTTGAACACTGGAGAACAGCACCGAGTCAAAACTAGAGTGCAGCACTGAGTGAACACTGCAGAACTGCAACTTGTGAACACTGGAGATCAGCACCGAGTGAACACTGGAGAGCAGCATCGAGTGAACACTGGAGGACAGCATTGAGTGAACGCTGAGGAGCAGCACTGATTGAACACCAGAGGGCAGCACTGAGTGAACACTGGATAGCGCCACTGAGTGATCACAGGAACTGGAGAGCAGCACCGAGTCAACACTGCAGAACAACACCTTGTGAACACGGGAGAACCTCACCGAGTGAACACTGGAAGGCAACACCCGGAGAATACTGGATAGCAGTATCGAGTGAACATTGGAGTGCAGTATCGAGGGAGAACTGTAGAGCAGCATTAAATGCACACAAGAACTGGAGAGCAGCACCGAGTAAACACTGGAGTGCAGTACGGAGTGACCACTTTAGAGCAGCAGCGAGTGAATACAGGAGAGCAGCACTGAGTGAACGCAGGAACTGGAGAGCTGCCCCGACTAAACACTGGAGAACAGCACCGAGTGAACACTGGAGAGCAGCACAGTGTGAACACTGGAGAGCAGCACCGAGTGAACACTGAAGGAGAGCATTGAGTGAACACTGGAGAGCAGCGCTGAGTGATTATCAGAGGTCACTATCGACTGAACAACAGAGGGAACTACCGAGTGAAAACCAGAGGGCTGCATTGAGTGAACACTGGAGAACAGCACCGAGTCAAAACTGGAGAGCAGCACAAAGTGAACACTGGAGTACAGCTTTGAGTGAACACTAGAAAGTAGCATCGAGTGAACACAGGAGGACAACATTCGGTGAGCACTGAAGAACAGCAGTGACTGAACACTGGTGAGCAGCACCGAGTGAAGACTGGAGGAGAGTATTGCCTGAACACTGGAGAGCATCACTGAGTGAACACAAGATCTGGAGAGTAGCACCGAGTGATCACTGGATAGCCGGACCGAGTGAACACTGGAGAGCAGCATTGAGTGAACACTGGAGAAGAGCCCTGAGTGAATATCAGAGGGCACTATCGACTGAACACAAGAGGGAACTACCGAGTGAACACCAGTGGGCAGCACTGAGTGAACACTAGAGAGCAGCATTCTGTGAACACTGGAGAACAGCACCGAGTCAAAACTAGAGAGAAGCAGCGAGTGAACACTGGAGAGCAGCACTGAGTGATTATCAGAGGGCACTATCGACTGAACAACAGAGAGAACTACCTAGTGAAAACCAGAGGGCAGCATTGAGTGAACACTGGAGAACAGCACCGAGTCAAAACTGGAGAGCAGCACAAAGTGAACACTGGAGTACGGCTTTGAGTGAACACTAGAGAGCAGCATCGTGTGAACGCAGGAGGACAACATTGAGTGAACACTGCAGAACTGCACCTGGTGAACACTGGAGATTCGCACCGAGTGAACACTGGAGAGCAGCATCGACTGAACACTGGAGGACAGCATTGAGTAAACACTAGAAAGCAGCATCAAGTGAACACTGGAGGACAGCATTGAGTGAACGCCGGAGAGCAGCAATGAGTGAACACCAGAGGGCAGCACTGAGTGAACACTGGAGAGCGCCACTGAGTGAACACTGGAGAGCGGCACTGAGTGAACACAGGAACTGGAAAGCTGCACCGACTAAACACTGGAGAACAGCACTGAGTGAAGACTGGAGAGCAGGACCGAGTGAACACTGGAGAGCAGCATTGAGTGAACACTGGAGAGCAGGACTGAGTCATTATCAGAGGGCACTATCGATTGAAAAACAGAGAGAACTACCTAGTGAAAACTAGAAGGCAGCATTGAGTGAACACTGCAGAACTGCACCTGGTGAACACTGGAGATCAGCACCGAGTGAACACTGGAGAGCAGCATCGACTGAACACTGGAGGACAGCATTGAGTAAACACTAGAGAGCAGCATCAAGTGAACACTGGAGGACAGCATTGAGTGAACGCTGGAGAGCAGCACTGAGTGAACACCAGAGGGCAGCACTGAGTGAACACTGGAGAGCGCCACTGAGTGAACACAGGAACTGGAGAGCAGCACCGAGTAAACACTGGAGTGCAGCACGGAGTGAACACAGGAACTGGAGAGCTGCCCCGACTAAACACTGGAGAACAGCACTGAGTGAACACTGGAGAGCAGGACCGAGTGAACACTGGAGAGCAGCACTGAGTGATTATCAGAGGGCACTATCGACTGAACAACAGAGAGAACTATCTAGTGAAAACCAGTGGGCAGCCTTGAGTGAACACTGGAGAACAGCACCGAGTCAAAACTGGAGAGCAGCACAAAGTGAACACTGGAGTACGGCTTTGAGTGAACACTAGAGAGCAGCATCGTGTGTACACAGGAGGACAACATTGAGTGAACAGTGGAGTACAGCACTGACTGAACACTGGAGTGCAAGATCGAGTGAACACTGGAGGACAGCATTGAGTAAACACTAGAGAGCAGCATCAAGTGAACACTGGAGGACATCATTGAGTGAACGCTGGAGAGCAGCACTGAGTGAACACCAGAGGGCAGCACTGACTGAACACTGGAGAGCGCCACTGAGTGAACACTGGAGAGCAGCACTGAGTGAACACTGGAGAGAAGCATCAGGTGAATACAGGAGTAAAACCTGAGTGAACGCTGGAGAGCCGCACCGATTGAACACTAGAGAGCAGCATCGAGTGAGCACTGGAGGACAACATTGAATGAACACTGGAGAGCAGCACTGAGTGAAAACAGGAACTGGAGAGCAGCACCGAGTCAACACTGCAGAACAACACCTTGTGAAGACGGGAGAACCTTACCGAGTGAATATTGCAAGGCAAAACCCAGAGAATACTGGATAGCAGTATCGAGTGAACATTGGAATGCAGCATCGAGGGAAAACTGGAGAGCAGATTTAAGTGCACACAGGAACTGGAGAGCAGCACCGAGTAAACACTGGAGTGCAGCACGGAGTGAACACAGGAACTGGAGAGCTGCCCCGACTAAACACTGGAGAACAGCACTGAGTGAACACTGGAGAACAGGACCGAGTGAACACTGGAGAGCAGCATTGAGTGAAAACTGGAGAGCAGCACTGAGTGATTATCAGAGGGCACTATCGACTGAACAACAGAGAGAACTACCAGGTGAAAACTAGAGGGCAGCATTGAGTGAACACTGCGGAACTGCACCTTGTGAACACTGGAGATCAGCACCGAGTGAACACTGGAGAGCAGCATCGACGGAACACTGGAGGACAACATTGAGTAAACACTAGAAAGCAGCATCAAGTGAACACTGGAGGACAGCATTGAGTGAACGCCGGAGAGCAGCAATGAGTGAACACCAGAGGGCAGCACTGAGTGAACACTGGAGAGCGCCACTGTGTGAACACTGGAGAGCGGCACTGAGTGAACACAGGAACTGGAAAGCTGCACCGACTAAGCACTGGAGAATAGCACTGAGTGAAGACTGGAGAGCAGGACCGAGTGAACACTGGAGAGCAGCATTGAGTGAACACTGGAGAGCAGGACTGAGTCATTATCAGAGGGCACTATCGATTGAAAAACAGAGAGAACTACCTAGTGAAAACTAGAAGGCAGCATTGAGTGAACACTGCAGAACTGCACCTGGTGAACACTGGAGATCAGCACCGAGTGAACACTGGAGAGCAGCATCGACTGAACACTGGAGGACAGCATTGAGTAAACACTAGAGAGCAGCATCAAGTGAACACTGGAGGACAGCATTGAGTGAACGCAGGAGAGCAGCACTGAGTGAACACCAGAGGGCAGCACTGAGTGAACACTGGACAGCGCCACTGAGTGAACACTGGAGAGCGGCACTGAGTGAACACAGGAACTGGAGAGCAGCACCGAGTAAACACTGGAGTGCAGCACTGAGTGAACACAGGAACTGGAGAGCAGCACCGATTAAACACTGGAGTGCAGCACGGAGTGAACACAGGAACTGGAGAGCTGCCCCGACTAAACACTGGAGAGCAGCACTGAGTGATTATCAGAGGGCACTATCGACTGAACAACAGAGAGAACTACCTAGTGAAAACCAGAGGGCAGCACTGAGTGAACACTGGAGAGCAGCATTGTGTGCACACTGGTGAACAGCGCCGACACAAAACTGGAGAGCAGCACAAATTAAACACTGGAGTACAGCTTTGAGTGAACACTAGAGAGCAGCACCGATTCAACACTGGACAGCAGCATTGTGTGAACACTGGAGAACAGCACCGAGTCAAAACTAGAGTGCAGCACTGAGTGAACACTGCAGAACTGCAACTTGTGAACACTGGAGATCAGCACCGAGTGAACACTGGAGAGCAGCATCGAGTGAATACTGGAGGACAGCATTGAGTGAACGCTGGAGAGCAGCACTGAGTGAACACCAGAGGGCATCACTGAGTGAACACTGGAGAGCGCCACTGAGTGAACACAGGAACTGGAGAGCAGCACCGAGTCAACACTGCAGAACAACACCTTGTGAACACGGGAGAACCTCACCGAGTGAACACTGGAAGGCAACACCCGGAGAATACTGGATAGCAGTATCGAGTGAACATTGGAGTGCAGCATCGAGGGAAAACTGTAGAGTAGCATTAAGTGCACATAGGAACTGGAGAGCAGCACCGAGTAAACACTGGAGTGCAGCACGGAGTGACCACTTTAGAGCAGCACCGCGTGAATACTGGAGAGCAGCACTGAGTGAACACAGGAATTGGAGAGCTGTCCCGACTAAACACTGCAGAACAGCACTGAGTGAACACTGGTGAGCAGCACCGAGTGAACACTGGAGGAGAGCATTGAGTTAACACTGGAGAGCATCACTAAGTGAACACAAGATCTGGAGAGTAGCACCGAGTGAACACTGGATAGCCGGACCGCGTGAATACTGGAGAGCAGCACTGAGTGAACACAGGAATTGGAGAGCTGTCCCGACTAAACACTGCGGAACAGCACTGACTGAACACTGGTGAGCAGCACTGAGTGAACACTGGAGGAGAGCATTGAGTTAACACTGGAGAGCATCACTAAGTGAACACAAGATCTGGAGAGTAGCACCGAGTGAACACTGGATAGCCGGACCGAGTGAACTCTGGAGAGCAGCTTTGAGTGAACACTGGAGAGCAGCACTGAGTGAATATCAGAGGGCACTATCGACTGAACAACAGAGAGAACTACCTAGTGAAAACCAGAGGGCAGCATTGAGTGAACACTGGAGAACAGCACCGAGTCAAAACTGGAGAGCAGCACAAAGTGAACACTGGAGTACAGCTTTGAGTGAACACTGGTGAGCAGCACCGAGTGACCACTGGAGGAGAGCATTGTCTGAATACTGGAGAGTATCACTGAGTGAACACAAGATCTGGAGAGTAGCACCGAGTGAACACTGGATAGCCGGACCGAGTGAACTCTGGAGAGCAGCATTGAGTGAACACTGGAGAGCAGCACTGAGTGAATATCAGAGGGCACTATCGACTGAACACAAGAGGGAACTACCGAGTGAACACCAGAGGGCAGCACTGAGAGAACATTAGAGAGCAGCATTGTGTGAACACTGGAGAACAGCACCGACACAAAACTGGAGAGCAGCACAAAGTGAACACTGGAGTACAGCTTTGAGTGAACACTAGAGAGCAGCATCGATTGAACACTGGAGAGCAGCACCGAGTGAACACTGAACGACAGCATTGAGTAAACACTAGAGAGCAGCATCAATTGAACACTCGAGGACAGCATTGAGTGAACGCTGGAGAGCAGCACTGAGTGAACACTAGAGGGCAGCACTGAGTGAACACAGGAACTGGAGAGCAGCACGGTGTCAACACTATAGAACAACACCTTGTGAACACTGGAGAACCTCACCGAGTGAACACTGGAAGGCAACACCCGGAGAATACTGGATAGCAGTATCGAGTGAACATTGGAGTGCAGCATCGAGGGAAAACTGGAGAGCAGCATTAAGTGCACACAGGAACTGGAGAGCAGCACCGAGTAAACACTGGAGTGCAGCACGGAGTGACCTCTTTTGAGCAGCACCGAGTGAATACTGGAGAGCAGCACTGAGTGAACACAGGAACTGGAGAGCTGCCCCGACTAAACACCGGAGAACAGCACTGAGTGAACACTGGAGAGCAGCACAGTGTGAACACTGGTGAGCAGTACCGAGTGAACACCGGAGGAGAGCATTGAGTGATTATCAGAGGGCACTACCGACTGAACAACAGAGGGAACTACCTAGTGAAAACCAGAGAACAGCATTGAGTGAACACTGGAGAGCAGCACTGAGTGAATATCAGAGGGCACTATCGACTGAACACAAGAGGGAACTTCCGAGTGAACACCAGAGGGCAGCACTGAGTGAACACTAGAGAGCAGCATTGTGTGAACACTGGAGAACAGCGCCGACACAAAACTGGAGAGCAGCACAAAGTGAACACTGGAGTACAGCTTTGAGTGAACACTAGAGAGCAGCACCGATTGAACACTGGAGAGCATCATTGTGTGAACACTGGAGAACAGCACCGAGTCAAAACTAGAGTGCAGCACCGAGTGAACTCTGGAGTGCAGCACTGAGTGAACACTGCAGAACTGCACCTTGTGAACACTGGAGATCAGCACCGAGTGAACAGTGGAGAGCAGCATCGAGTGAACACTGGAGGACAGCATTGAGTGAACACTGGAGAGCAGCATCGAGTCAGCACTGCAGAACAACACCTTGTGAACACGGGAGAACCTAACCGAGTGAACATTGGAAGGCAACACACGGAGAATACTGGATAGCAGTATCGAGTGAACATTGGAGTGCAGCATCGAGGGAAAACTGGAGAGCAGCATTAAGTGCACACAGGAACTGGAGAGCAGCACCGAGTAAACACTGGAGTGCAGCACGGAGTGAACACAGGAACTGGAGAGCTGCCCCGACTAAACACTGGAGAACAGCACTGAGTGAACACTGGAGAGCAGGACCGAGTGAACACTGGAGAGCAGCTTTGAGTGAACAATGGAGAGCAGCACTGAGTGATTAACAGAGGGCACCATCGACTGAACAACAGAGAGGACTACCTAGTGAAAACCAGAGGGCAGCCTTGAGTGAACACTGGAGAACAGCACCGAGTCAAAACTGGAGAGCAGCACAAAGTGAAAACTGGAGTACGGCTTTGAGTGAACACTAGAGAGCAGCATCGTGTGAACACAGGAGGAGAACATTGAGTGAACAGTGGAGAACAGCACTGACTGAACACTGGTGAGCAGCACCGGGTGAACACTGGAGGAGAGCATTGTCTGAACACTGGAGAGCATCACTGAGTGAACACAAGATCTGGAGAGTAGCACCGAGTGAACACTGCATAGCCGGACCGAGTGAACACTGGAGAGCAGCATTGAGTGAACACTGGAGAGCAGCACCGATTGAACACTGGACAGCCGCATTGTGTGAACAGTGGAGAACAGCACCGAGTCAAAACTAAAGTGCAGCACTGAGTGAACACTGCAGAACTGCACCTTGTGAACACTGGAGATCAGCACCGAGTGAACACTGGAGGACAGCATTGAGTGAACGCTGGAGAGCAGCACTGAGTGAACACCAGAGGGCAACACTGAGTGAACACTGGAGAGCGCCACTGAGTGAACACAGGAACTGGAGAGCAGCACCGAGTCAACACTGCAGAACAACACCTTGTGAACACGGGAGAACCTCACCGAGTGAACACTGGAAGGCAACACCCGGATAGTACTGGATAGCAGTATCGAGTGAACATTGGAGTGCAGCATCGAGGGAAAACTGGAGAGCAGCATTAAGTGCACACAGGAACTGGAGAGCAGCACCGAGTAAACACTGGAGTGCAGCACGGAGTGACCACTTTAGAGCAGCACCGCGTGAATACTGGAGAGCAGCACTGAGTGAACACAGGAATTGGAGAGCTGTCCCGACTAAACACTGCAGAACAGCACTGAGTGAACACTGGTGAGCAGCACCGAGTGAACACTGGAGGAGAGCATTGAGTTAACACTGGAGAGCATCACTAAGTGAACACAAGATCTGGAGAGTAGCACCGAGTGAACACTGGATAGCCGGACCGCGTGAATACTGGAGAGCAGCACTGAGTGAACACAGGAATTGGAGAGCTGTCCCGACTAAACACTGCAGAACAGCACTGACTGAACACTGGTGAGCAGCACTGAGTGAACACTGGAGGAGAGCATTGAGTTAACACTGGAGAGCATCACTAAGTGAACACAAGATCTGGAGAGTAGCACCGAGTGAACACTGGATAGCCGGACCGAGTGAACACTGGAGAGCAGCTTTGAGTGAACACTGGAGAGCAGCACTGAGTGAATATCAGAGGGCACTATCGACTGAACAACAGAGAGAACTACCTAGTGAAAACCAGAGGGCAGCATTGAGTGAACACTGGAGAACAGCACCGAGTCAAAACTGGAGAGCAGCACAAAGTGAACACTGGAGTACAGCTTTGAGTGAACACTGGTGAGCAGCACCGAGTGACCACTGGAGGAGAGCATTGTCTGAATACTGGAGAGCATCACTGAGTGAACACAAGATCTGGAGAGTAGCACCGAGTGAACACTGGATAGCCGGACCGAGTGAACTCTGGAGAGCAGCATTGAGTGAACACTGGAGAGCAGCACTGAGTGAATATCAGAGGGCACTATCGACTGAACACAAGAGGGAACTACCGAGTGAACACCAGAGGGCAGCACTGCGTGAACATTAGAGAGCAGCATTGTGTGAACACTGGAGAACAGCACCGACACAAAACTGGAGAGCAGCACAAAGTGAACACTGGAGTACAGCTTTGAGTGAACACTAGAGAGCAGCACCGATTGAACACTGGAGAGCAGCACCGAGTGAACACTGAACGACAGCATTGAGTAAACACTAGAGAGCAGCATCAATTGAACACTCGAGGACAGCATTGAGTGAACGCTGGAGAGCAGCACTGAGTGAACACTAGAGGGCAGCACTGAGTGAACACAGGAACTGGAGAGCAGCACGGTGTCAACACTATAGAACAACACCTTGTGAACACTGGAGAACCTCACCGAGTGAACACTGGAAGGCAACACCCGGAGAATACTGGATAGCAGTATCGAGTGAACATTGGAGTGCAGCATCGAGGGAAAACTGGAGAGCAGCATTAAGTGCACACAGGAACTGGAGAGCAGCACCGAGTAAACACTGGAGTGCAGCACGGAGTGACCTCTTTTGAGCAGCACCGAGTGAATACTGGAGAGCAGCACTGAGTGAACACAGGAACTGGAGAGCTGCCCCGACTAAACACCGGAGAACAGCACTGAGTGAACACTGGAGAGCAGCACAGTGTGAACACTGGTGAGCAGTACCGAGTGAACACCGGAGGAGAGCATTGAGTGATTATCAGAGGGCACTACCGACTGAACAACAGAGGGAACTACCTAGTGAAAACCAGAGAGCAGCATTGAGTGAACACTGGAGAGCAGCACTGAGTGAATATCAGAGGGCACTATCGACTGAACACAAGAGGGAACTTCCGAGTGAACACCAGAGGGCAGCACTGAGTGAACACTAGAGAGCAGCATTGTGTGAACACTGGAGAACAGCGCCGACACAAAACTGGAGAGCAGCACAAAGTGAACACTGGAGTACAGTTTTGAGTGAACACTAGAGAGCAGCACCGATTGAACACTGGAGAGCATCATTGTGTGAACACTGGAGAACAGCACCGAGTCAAAACTAGAGTGCAGCACCGAGTGAACTCTGGAGTGCAGCACTGAGTGAACACTGCAGAACTGCACCTTGTGAACACTGGAGATCAGCACCGAGTGAACAGTGGAGAGCAGCATCGAGTGAACACTGGAGGACAGCATTGAGTGAACACTGGAGAGCAGCATCGAGTTAAAACTGATGACAGCATTGAGTGAACGCTGGAGAGCAGCACTGAGTGAACACCAGAGGGCAGCACTGACTGAACACTGGAAAGCGCCACTGAGTGAACACTGGAGAGCAGCACTGAGTGAACACTGGAGAGAAGCATCAGCTGAATACCGGAGTAAAACCTGAGTGAACACTGGAGAGCAGCACCGATTGAACACTAGAGAGCAGCATCGAGTGAGCACTGGAGGACAACATTGAATGAACACTGGAGAGCAGCACTGAGTGAAAACAGGAACTGGAGAGCAGCACCGAGTCAACACTGCAGAACAACACCTTGTGAACACGGGAGAACCTCACCGAGTGAACATTGGAAGGCAACACCCGGAGAATACTGGATAGCAGTAACGAGTGAACATTGGAGTGCAGCGTCGAGGGAAAACTGGAGAGCAGCATTAAGTGCACACAGGAACTGGAGAGCAGCACCGAGTAAACACTGGAGTGCAGCACGGAGTGAACACAGGAACTGGAGAGCTGCCCCGACTAAACACTGGAGAACAGCACTGAGTGAACACTGGAGAGCAGCACAGTGTGAAACTGGTGAGCAGTACCGAGTGAACACCGGAGGAGAGCATTGAGTGATTATCAGAGGGCACTATCGACTGAAGAACAGAGGGAACTACCTAGTGAAAACCAGAGAGCATCATTGAGTGAACACTGGAGAGCAGCACTGAGTGAATATCAGAGAGCACTGTCGACTGAACACAAGAGGGAAATACCGAGTGAACACCAGAGGGCAGCACTGAGTGAAAACTAGAGAGCAGCATTGTGTGAACACTGGAGAACAGCGCCGACACAAAACTGGAGAGCAGCACAAAGTGAACACTGGAGTACAGCTTTGAGTGAACACTAGAGAGCAGCACCGATTGAACACTGGACAGCAGCATTCTGTGAACACTGGAGAACAGCACCGAGTCATAACTAAGATTGCAGCACCGAGTGAACACTGCAGAACTGCACCTTGTGAACACTGGAGATCAGCATCGAGTGGACACTGGAGAGCAGCATCGAGTGAACACTGGAGGACAGCATTGAGTGAACACTGGAGAGCAGCATCGAGTGAACACCAGAGGGAGCACTGAGTGAACACTGGAGAGCGGCACTGATTGAACACAGGAACTGGAGAGCAGCACCGAGTCAACACTATAGAACAACACCTTGTGAACACGGGAGAACCTCACCGAGTGAACACTGGAAGGCAACACCCGGAGAATACTGGATAGCAGTAACGAGTGAACATTGGAGTGCAGCGTCGAGGGAAAACTGGAGAGCAGCATTAAGTGCACACAGGAACTGGAGAGCAACACGGAGTAAACACTGGAGTGCAGCACGGAGTGAACACAGGAACTGGAGATCTGCCCCGACTAAACACTGGAGAACAGCACTGAGTGAACACTGGTGAGCAGTACCGAATGAACAGCGGAGGAGAGCATTGAGTGATTATCAGAGGGCACTATCGACTGAACAACAGAGGGAACTACCTAGTGAAAACCAGAGAGCAGCATTGAGTGAACACTGGAGAGCAGCACTGAGTGAATATCAGAGAGCACTGTCGACTGAACACAAGAGGGAAATACCGAGTGAACACCAGAGGGCAGCACTGAGTGAAAACTAGAGAGCAGCATTGTGCGAACACTGGAGAACAGCGCCGACACAAAACTGGAGAGCAGCACAAAGTGAACACTGGAGTACAGCTTTGAGTGAACACTAGAGAGCAGCACCGATTGAACACTGGAGAGCAGCATTGTGTGAACACTGGAGAACAGCACCGAGTCAAAACTGGAGTGCAGCACCGAGTGAACACTGGAGTGCAGCATTGAGTGAACACTGCAGAACTGCACCTTGTGAACACTGGAGATCAGCACCGAGTGAACACTGGAGAGCAGCATCGAGTGAACACTGGAGGACAGCATTGAGTGAACACTAGAGAGCAGCATCGAGTGAAAACTGAGGACAGCATTGTGTGAACGCTGGAGAGCAGCACTGAGTGAACACCAGAGGGCAGCACTGACTGAACACTGGAGAGCGCCACTGAGTGAACACTGGAGAGCAGCACTGAGTGAACACTGGAGAGAAGCATCAGCTGAATACAGGAGTAAAACCTGAGTGAACACTGGAGAGCAGCACCGATTGAACACTAGAGAGCAGCATCGAGTGAGCACTGGAGGACAACATTGAATGAACACTGGAGAGCAGCACTGAGTGAAAACAGGAACTGGAGAGCAGCACCGAGTCAACACTGCAGAACAACACCTTGTGAACACGGGAGAACCTCACCGAGTGAACATTGGAAGGCAACACCCGGAGAATACTGGATAGCCGTATCGAGTGAACATTGGAGTGCAGCATAGAGGGAAAACTGGAGAGCAGCATTAAGTGCACACAGGAACTGGAGAGCAGCACCGAGTAAACACTGGAGTGCAGCACGGAGTGAACACAGGAACTGGAGAGCTGCCCCGACTAAACACTGGAGAACAGCACTGAGTGAACACTGGAGAGCAGGACCGAGTGAACACTGGAGAGCAGCATTGAGTGAACACTGGAGAGCAGCACTGAGTGATTATCAGAGGGCACTATCGACTGAACAACAGAGAGAACTACCTAGTGAAAACTAGAGGGCAGCATTGAGTGAACACTGCAGAACTTCACCTTGTGAACACTGGAGATCAGCACCGAGTGAACACTGGAGAGCAACATCGACTGAACACTGGAGGACAGCATTGAGTAAACACTAGAGAGCAGCATCAAGTGAACACTGGAGGACAGCATTGAGTGAACGCTGGAGAGCAGCAGTGAGTGAACACCAGAGGGCAGCACTGAGTGAAAACTGGAGTACAGCTTTGACTGAACACTAGAGAGCAGCACCGATTGAACACTGGACAGCAGCATTGTTTGAACACTGGAGAACAGCACCGAGTCAAAACTAGAGTGCAGCACTGAGTGAACACTGCAGAACTGCAACTTGTGAACACTGGAGATCAGCACCGAGTGAACACTGGAGAGCAGCATCGAGTGAACACTGGAGGACAGCATTGAGTGAACGCTGAGGAGCAGCACTGATTGAACACCAGAGGGCAGCACTGAGTGAACACTGGATAGCGCCACTGAGTGAACACAGGAACTGGAGAGCAGCACCGAGTCAACACTGCAGAACAACACCTTGTGAACACGGGAGAACCTCACCGAGTGAACACTGGAAGGCAACACCCGGAGAATACTGGATAGCAGTATCGAGTGAACATTGGAGTGCAGTATCGAGGGAAAACTGTAGAGCAGCATTAAATGCACACAAGAACTGGAGAGCAGCACCGAGTAAACACTGGAGTGCAGTACGGAGTGACCACTTTAGAGCAGCACCGAGTGAATACTGGAGAGCAGCACTGAGTGAACGCAGGAACTGGAGAGCTGCCCCGACTAAACACTGGAGAACAGCACCGAGTGAACACTGGAGAGCAGCACAGTGTGAACACTGGAGAGCAGCACCGAGTGAACACTGGAGGAGAGCATTGAGTGAACACTGGAGAGCAGCGCTGAGTGATTATCAGAGGTCACTATCGACTGAACAACAGAGGGAACTACCGAGTGAAAACCAGAGGGCAGCATTGAGTGAACACTGGAGAACAGCACCGAGTCAAAACTGGAGAGCAGCACAAAGTGAACACTGGAGTACAGCTTTGAGTGAACACTGGAAAGCAGCATCGAGTGAACACAGGAGGACAACATTCGGTGAGCACTGAAGAACAGCAGTGACTGAACACTGGTGAGCAGCACCGAGTGAAGACCGGAGGAGAGCATTGCCTGAACACTGGAGAACATCACTGAGTGAACACAAGATCTGGAGAGTAGCACCGAGTGATCACTGGATAGCCAGACCGAGTGAACACTGGAGAGCAGCATTGAGTGAACACTGGAGAAGAGCCCTGAGTGAATATCAGAGGGCACTATCGACTGAACACAAGAGGGAACTACCGAGTGAACACCAGAGGGCAGCACTGAGTGAACACTAGAGAGCAGCATTCTGTGAACACTGGAGAACAGCACCGAGTCAAAACTAGTGAGCAGCAGCGAGTGAACACTGGAGAGCAGCACTGAGTGATTATCAGAGGGCACTATCGACTGAACAACAGAGAGAACTACCTAGTGAAAACCAGAGGGCAGCATTGAGTGAACACTGGAGAACAGCACCGAGACAAAACTGGAGAGCAGCACAAAGTGAACACTGGAGTACGGCTTTGAGTGAACACTAGAGAGCAGCATCGTGTGAACGCAGGAGGACAACATTGAGTGAACACTGGAGAACAGGACCGAGTGAACACTGGAGAGCAGCATTGTGTGAAAACTGGAGAGCAGCACTGAGTGATTATCAGAGGGCACTATCGACTGAACAACAGAGAGAACTACCTAGTGAAAACTAGATGGCAGCATTGAGTGAACACTGCGGAACTGCACCTTGTGAACACTGGAGAGCAGCACTGAGTGAACACTGGAGAGAAGCATCAGGTGAATACAGGAGTAAAACCTGAGTGAACGCTGGAGAGCCGCACCGATTGAACACTAGAGAGCAGCATCGAGTGAGCACTGGAGGACAACATTGAATGAACACTGGAGAGCAGCACTGAGTGAAAACAGGAACTGGAGAGCAGCACCGAGTAAACACTGGAGTGCAGCATTGAGTAAACACTAGAAAGCAGCATCAAGTGAACACTGGAGGACAGCAGTGAGTGAACACCAGAGGGCAGCACTGAGTGAAAACTGGAGTACAGCTTTGACTGAACACTAGAGAGCAGCACCGATTGAACACTGGACAGCAGCATTGTTTGAACACTGGAGAACAGCACCGAGTCAAAACTAGAGTGCAGCACTGAGTGAACACTGCAGAACTGCAACTTGTGAACACTGGAGATCAGCACCGAGTGAACACTGGAGAGCAGCATCGAGTGAACACTGGAGGACAGCATTGAGTGAACGCTGAGGAGCAGCACTGATTGAACACCAGAGGGCAGCACTGAGTGAACACTGGATAGCGCCACTGAGTGATCACAGGAACTGGAGAGCAGCACCGAGTCAACACTGCAGAACAACACCTTGTGAACACGGGAGAACCTCACCGAGTGAACACTGGAAGGCAACACCCGGAGAATACTGGATAGCAGTATCGAGTGAACATTGGAGTGCAGTATCGAGGGAGAACTGTAGAGCAGCATTAAATGCACACAAGAACTGGAGAGCAGCACCGAGTAAACACTGGAGTGCAGTACGGAGTGACCACTTTAGAGCAGCAGCGAGTGAATACAGGAGAGCAGCACTGAGTGAACGCAGGAACTGGAGAGCTGCCCCGACTAAACACTGGAGAACAGCACCGAGTGAACACTGGAGAACAGCACAGTGTGAACACTGGAGAGCAGCACCGAGTGAACACTGAAGGAGAGCATTGAGTGAACACTGGAGAGCAGCGCTGAGTGATTATCAGAGGTCACTATCGACTGAACAACAGAGGGAACTACCGAGTGAAAACCAGAGGGCAGCATTGAGTGAACACTGGAGAACAGCACCGAGTCAAAACTGGAGAGCAGCACAAAGTGAACACTGGAGTACAGCTTTGAGTGAACACTAGAAAGCAGCATCGAGTGAACACAGGAGGACAACATTCGGTGAGCACTGAAGAACAGCAGTGACTGAACACTGGTGAGCAGCACCGAGTGAAGACTGGAGGAGAGCATTGCCTGAACACTGGAGAGCATCACTGAGTGAGCACAAGATCTGGAGAGTAGCACCGAGTGATCACTGGATAGCCGGACCGAGTGAACACTGGAGAGCAGCATTGAGTGAACACTGGAGAAGAGCCCTGAGTGAATATCAGAGGGCACTATCGACTGAACACAAGAGGGAACTACCGAGTGAACACCAGTGGGCAGCACTGAGTGAACACTAGAGAGCAGCATTCTGTGAACACTGGAGAACAGCACCGAGTCAAAACTAGAGAGAAGCAGCGAGTGAACACTGGAGAGCAGCACTGAGTGATTATCAGAGGGCACTATCGACTGAACAACAGAGAGAACTACCTAGTGAAAACCAGAGGGCAGCATTGAGTGAACACTGGAGAACAGCACCGAGTCAAAACTGGAGAGCAGCACAAAGTGAACACTGGAGTACGGCTTTGAGTGAACACTAGAGAGCAGCATCGTGTGAACGCAGGAGGACAACATTGAGTGAACACTGCAGAACTGCACCTGGTGAACACTGGAGATCAGCACCGAGTGAACACTGGAGAGCAGCATCGACTGAACACTGGAGGACAGCATTGAGTAAACACTAGAAAGCAGCATCAAGTGAACACTGGAGGACAGCATTGAGTGAACGCCGGAGAGCAGCAATGAGTGAACACCAGAGGGCAGCACTGAGTGAACACTGGAGAGCGCCACTGAGTGAACACTGGAGAGCGGCACTGAGTGAACACAGGAACTGGAAAGCTGCACCGACTAAACACTGGAGAACAGCACTGAGTGAAGACTGGAGAGCAGGACCGAGTGAACACTGGAGAGCAGCATTGAGTGAACACTGGAGAGCAGGACTGAGTCATTATCAGAGGGCACTATCGATTGAAAAACAGAGAGAACTACCTAGTGAAAACTAGAAGGCAGCATTGAGTGAACACTGCAGAACTGCACCTGGTGAACACTGGAGATCAGCACCGAGTGAACACTGGAGAGCAGCATCGACTGAACACTGGAGGACAGCATTGAGTAAACACTAGAGAGCAGCATCAAGTGAACACTGGAGGACAGCATTGAGTGAACGCTGGAGAGCAGCACTGAGTGAACACCAGAGGGCAGCACTGAGTGAACACTGGAGAGCGCCACTGAGTGAACACAGGAACTGGAGAGCAGCACCGAGTAAACACTGGAGTGCAGCACGGAGTGAACACAGGAACTGGAGAGCTGCCCCGACTAAACACTGGAGAACAGCACTGAGTGAACACTGGAGAGCAGGACCGAGTGAACACTGGAGAGCAGCACTGAGTGATTATCAGAGGGCACTATCGACTGAACAACAGAGAGAACTACCTAGTGAAAACCAGTGGGCAGCCTTGAGTGAACACTGGAGAACAGCACCGAGTCAAAACTGGAGAGCAGCACAAAGTGAACACTGGAGTACGGCTTTGAGTGAACACTAGAGAGCAGCATCGTGTGTACACAGGAGGACAACATTGAGTGAACAGTGGAGTACAGCACTGACTGAACAGTGGAGAGCAAGATCGAGTGAACACTGGAGGACAGCATTGAGTAAACACTAGAGAGCAGCATCAAGTGAACACTGGAGGACATCATTGAGTGAACGCTGGAGAGCAGCACTGAGTGAACACCAGAGGGCAGCACTGACTGAACACTGGAGAGCGCCACTGAGTGAACACTGGAGAGCAGCACTGAGTGAACACTGGAGAGCAGCATCGACGGAACACTGGAGGACAGCTTTGAGTAAACACTAGAAAGCAGCATCAAGTGAACACTGGAGGACAGCATTGAGTGAACGCCGGAGAGCAGCAATGAGTGAACACCAGAGGGCAGCACTGAGTGAACACTGGAGAGCGCCACTGAGTGAACACTGGAGAGCGGCACTGAGTGAACACAGGAACTGGAAAGCTGCACCGACTAAGCACTGGAGAATAGCACTGAGTGAAGACTGGAGAGCAGGACCGAGTGAACACTGGAGAGCAGCATTGAGTGAACACTGGAGAGCAGGACTGAGTCATTATCAGAGGGCACTATCGATTGAAAAACAGAGAGAACTACCTAGTGAAAACTAGAAGGCAGCATTGAGTGAACACTGCAGAACTGCACCTGGTGAACACTGGAGATCAGCACCGAGTGAACACTGGAGAGCAGCATCGACTGAACACTGGAGGACAGCATTGAGTAAACACTAGAGAGCAGCATCAAGTGAACACTGGAGGACAGCATTGAGTGAACGCAGGAGAGCAGCACTGAGTGAACACCAGAGGGCAGCACTGAGTGAACACTGGACAGCGCCACTGAGTGAACACTGGAGAGCGGCACTGAGTGAACACAGGAACTGGAGAGCAGCACCGAGTAAACACTGGAGTGCAGCACTGAGTGAACACAGGAACTGGAGAGCAGCACCGATTAAACACTGGAGTGCAGCACGGAGTGAACACAGGAACTGGAGAGCTGCCCCGACTAAACACTGGAGAGCAGCACTGAGTGATTATCAGAGGGCACTATCGACTGAACAACAGAGAGAACTACCTAGTGAAAACCAGAGGGCAGCACTGAGTGAACACTGGAGAGCAGCATTGTGTGCACACTGGTGAACAGCGCCGACACAAAACTGGAGAGCAGCACAAATTAAACACTGGAGTACAGCTTTGAGTGAACACTAGAGAGCAGCACCGATTCAACACTGGACAGCAGCATTGTGTGAACACTGGAGAACAGCACCGAGTCAAAACTAGAGTGCAGCACTGAGTGAACACTGCAGAACTGCAACTTGTGAACACTGGAGATCAGCACCGAGTGAACACTGGAGAGCAGCATCGAGTGAACACTGGAGGACAGCATTGAGTGAACGCTGGAGAGCAGCACTGAGTGAACACCAGAGGGCATCACTGAGTGAACACTGGAGAGCGCCACTGAGTGAACACAGGAACTGGAGAGCAGCACCGAGTCAACACTGCAGAACAACACCTTGTGAACACGGGAGAACCTCACCGAGTGAACACTGGAAGGCAACACCCGGAGAATACTGGATAGCAGTATCGAGTGAACATTGGAGTGCAGCATCGAGGGAAAACTGTAGAGTAGCATTAAGTGCACATAGGAACTGGAGAGCAGCACCGAGTAAACACTGGAGTGCAGCACGGAGTGACCACTTTAGAGCAGCACCGCGTGAATACTGGAGAGCAGCACTGAGTGAACACAGGAATTGGAGAGCTGTCCCGACTAAACACTGCAGAACAGCACTGAGTGAACACTGGTGAGCAGCACCGAGTGAACACTGGAGGAGAGCATTGAGTTAACACTGGAGAGCATCACTAAGTGAACACTGGATAGCCGGACCGCGTGAACACTGGAGAGCAGCATTGAGTGAACACTGGAGAGCAGCACTGAGTGAATATCAGAGGGCACTATCGACTGAACACAAGAGGGAACTACCGAGTGAACACCAGAGGGCAGCACTGAGTGAACACTAGAGAGCAGCATTGTGTGAACACTGGAGAACAGCACCGACACAAAACTGGAGAGCAGCACAAAGTGAACACTGGAGTACAGCTTTGAGTGAACACTAGAGAGCAGCACCGATTGAACACTGGAGAGCAGCATTGTGTGAACACTGGAGAGCAGCACCGAGTGAACACTGGAGTGCAGCACTGAGTGAACTCTGCAGAACTGCACCTTGCGAACACTGGAGATCAGCACCGAGTGAACACTGGAGAGCAGCATCGAGTGAACACTGGAGGACAGCATTGAGTGAACACTAGAGAGCAGCATCAAGTGAACACTGGAGGACAGCATTGAGTGAACGCTGGAGAGCAGCACTGAGTGAACACCAGAGGGCAGCACTGAGTGAACACTGGAGAGCGCCACTGAGTGAAAACTGGAGAGCGGCACTGAGTGAACACAGGAACTGGAGAGCAGCACCGAGTCAACACTATAGAACAACACCTTGTGAACACGGGAGAACCTCAACGAGTGAATACTGGAAGGCAACACCCCGAGAATACTGGATAGCAGTATCGAGTGAACATTGGAGTGGAGCATCGAGGGAAAACTGGAGAGCAGCATTAAGTGCACACAAGAACTGGAGAGCAGCACCGAGTAAACACTGGAGTGCAGCACGGAGTGACCTCTTTTGAGCAGCACCGAGTGAATACTGGAGAGCAGCACTGAGTGAACACAGGAACTGGAGAGCTGCCCCGACTAAACACTGGAGAACAACACTGAGTGAACACTGGAGAGCAGCACAGTGTGAGCACTGGTGAGCAGTACCGAGTGAACACCGGAGGAGAGCATTGAGTGATTATCAGAGGGCACTACCGACTGAACAACAGAGGGAACTACTTAGTGAAAACCAGAGAGCAGCAATGAGTGAACACTGGAGAGCAGCACTGAGTGAATATCAGAGGGCACTATCGACTGAAGACAAGAGGGAACTACCGAGTGAACACCAGAGGGCAGCACTGAGTGAAAACTAGAGAGCAGCATTGTGTGAACACTGGAGAACAGCGCCGACACAAAACTGGAGAGCAGCACAAAGTGAACACTGGAGTACAGCTTTGAGTGAACACTAGAGAGCAGCACCGATTGAACACTGGAGAGCAGCATTGTGTGAACACTGGAGAACAGCACCGAGTCAAAACTAGAGTGCAGCACCGAGTGAACACTGGAGTGCAGCACTGAGTGAACACTGCAGAACTGCACCTTGTGAACACTGGAGATCAGCACCGAGTGAACACTGGAGGACAGCATTGAGTGAACACTAGAGAGCAGAATCGAGTGAAAACTGAGGACAGCATTGAGTGAACGCTGGAGAGCAGCACTGAGTGAACACCAGAGGGCAGCACTGACTGAACACTGGAGAGCGCCACTGAGTGAACACTGGAGAGCTGCACTGAGTGAACACAGTAACTGGAGAGCAGCACCGAGTCAGCACTGCAGAACAACACCTTGTGAACACGGGAGAACCTAACCGAGTGAACATTGGAAGGCAACACACGGAGAATACTGGATAGCAGTATCGGCTGAACATTGGAGTGCAGCATCGAGGGAAAACTGGAGAGCAGCATTTAGTGCACACAGGAACTGGAGAGCAGCACCGAGTAAATACTGGAGTGCAGCACGGAGTGAACACAGGAACTGGAGAGCTGCCCCGACTAAACACTGGAGAACAGCACTGAGTGAACACTGGAGAGCAGGACCGAGTGAACACTGGAGAGCAGCATTGAGTGAACACTGGAGAGCAGCACTGAGTGATTATCAGAGGGCACTATCGACTGAACAACAGAGAGGACTACCTAGTGAAAACCAGAGGGCAGCCTTGAGTGAACACTGGAGAACAGCACCGAGTCAAAACTGGAGAGCAGCACAAAGTGAACACTGGAGTACGGCTTTGAGTGAACACTAGAGAGCAGCATCGTGTGAACACAGGAGGAGAACATTGAGTGAACAGTGGAGAACAGCACTGACTGAACACTGGTGAGCAGCACCGGGTGAACACTGGAGGAGAGCATTGTCTGAACACTGGAGAGCATCACTGAGTGAACACAAGATCTGGAGAGTAGCACCGAGTGAACACTGCATAGCCGGACCGAGTGAACACTGGAGAGCAGCATTGAGTGAACACTGGAGAGCAGCACCGATTGAACACTGGACAGCCGCATTGTGTGAACACTGGAGAACAGCACCGAGTCAAAACTAGAGTGCAGCACTGAGTGAACACTGCAGAACTGCACCTTGTGAACACTGGAGATCAGCACCGAGTGAACACTGGAGAGCAGCATCGAATGAACACTGGAGGACAGCATTGAGTGAACGCTGGAGAGCAGCACTGAGTGAACACCAGAGGGCAACACTGAGTGAACACTGGAGAGCGCCACTGAGTGAACACAGGAACTGGAGAGCAGCACCGAGTCAACACTGCAGAACAACACCTTGTGAACACGGGAGAACCTCACCGAGTGAACACTGGAAGGCAACACCCGGAGAATACTGGATAGCAGTATCGAGTGAACATTGGAGTGCAGCATCGAGGGAAAACTGGAGAGCAGCATTAAGTGCACACAGGAACTGGAGAGCAGCACCGAGTAAACACTGGAGTGCAGCACGGAGTGACCGCTTTAGAGCAGCACCGCGTGAATACTGGAGAGCAGCACTGAGAGAACACAGGAATTGGAGAGCTGTCCCGACTAAACACTGCAGAACAGCACTGAGTGAACACTGGTGAGCAGCACCGAGTGAACACTGGAGGAGAGCATTGAGTTAACACTGGAGAGCATCACTAAGTGAACACAAGATCTGGAGAGTAGCACCGAGTGAACACTGGATAGCCGGACCGCGTGAATACTGGAGAGCAGCACTGAGTGAACACAGGAATTGGAGAGCTGTCCCGACTAAACACTGCAGAACAGCACTGAGTGAACACTGGTGAGCAGCACTGAGTGAACACTGGAGGAGAGCATTGAGTTAACACTGGAGAGCATCACTAAGTGAACACAAGATCTGGAGAGTAGCACCGAGTGAACACTGGATAGCCGGACCGAGTGAACACTGGAGAGCAGCATTGAGTGAACACTGGAGAGCAGCACTGAGTGAATATCAGAGGGCACTATCGACTGAACAACAGAGAGAACTACCTAGTGAAAACCAGAGGGCAGCATTGAGTGAACACTGGAGAACAGCACCGAGTCAAAACTGGAGAGCAGCACAAAGTGAACACTGGAGTACAGCTTTGAGTGAACACTGGTGAGCAGCACCGAGTGACCACTGGAGGAGAGCATTGTCTGAATACTGGAGAGCATCACTGAGTGAACACAAGATCTGGAGAGTAGCACCGAGTGAACACTGGATAGCCGGACCGAGTGAACTCTGGAGAGCAGCATTGAGTGAACACTGGAGAGCAGCACTGAGTGAATATCAGAGGGCACTATCGACTGAACACAAGAGGGAACTACCGAGTGAACACCAGAGGGCAGCACTGAGTGAACACTAGAGAGCAGCATTGTGTGAACACTGGAGAACAGCACCGACACAAAACTGGAGAGCAGCACAAAGTGAACACTGGAGTACAGCTTTGAGTGAACACTAGAGAGCAGCACCGATTGAACACTGGAGAGCATCACTGAGTGAACACAAGATCTGGAGAGTAGCACCGAGTGAACACTGGATAGCCGGACCGAGTGAACTCTGGAGAGCAGCATTGAGTGAACACCAGAGGGCAACACTGAGTGAACACTAGAGAGCAGCATTGTGTGAACACTGGAGAACAGCACCGATTGAACACTGGAGAGCAGCACCGAGTGAACACTGAAGGACAGTATTGAGTAAACACTAGAGAGCAGCATCAATTGAACACTCGAGGACAGCATTGAGTGAACGCTGGAGAGCAGCACTGAGTGAACACTAGAGGCCAGCACTGAGTGAACACAGGAACTGGAGAGCAGCACGGTGTCAACACTATAGAACAACACCTTGTGAACACGGGAGAACCTCACCGAGTGAACACTGGAAGGCAACACCCGGAGAATACTGGATAGCAGTATCGAGTGAACATTGGAGTGCAGAATCGAGGGAAAACTGGAGAGCAGCATTAAGTGCACACAGGAACTGGAGAGCAGCACCGAGTAAACACTGGAGTGCAGCACGGAGTGACCTCTTTTGAGCAGCACCGAGTGAATACTGGAGAGCAGCACTGAGTGAACACAGGAACTGGAGAGCTGCCCCGACTAAAAACCGGAGAACAGCACTGAGTGAACACTGGAGAGCAGCACAGTGTGAACACTGGTGAGCAGTACCGAGTGAACACCGGAGGAGAGCATTGAGTGATTATCAGAGGGCACTACCGACTGAACAACAGAGGGAACTACCTAGTGAAAACCAGAGAGCAGCATTGAGTGAACACTGGAGAGCAGCACTGAGTGAATATCAGAGGGCACTATCGACTGAACACAAGAGGGAACTTCCGAGTGAACACCAGAGGGCAGCACTGAGTGAACACTAGAGAGCAGCATTGTGTGAATACTGGAGAACGGCGCCGACACAAAACTGGAGAGCAGCACAAAGTGAACACTGGAGTACAGCTTTGAGTGAACACTAGAGAGCAGCACCGATTGAACACTGGAGAGCAGCATTGTGTGAACACTGGAGAACAGCACCGAGTCAAAACTAGAGTGCAGCACCGAGTGAACTCTGGAGTGCAGCACTGAGTGAACACTGCAGAACTGCACCTTGTGAACACTGGAGATCAGCACCGAGTGAACACTGGAGAGCAGCATCGAGTGAACACTGGAGGACAGCATTGAGTGAACACTAGAGAGCAGCATCGAGTGAAAACTGAGGACTGCATTGAGTGAACGCTGGAGAGCAGCACTGAGTGAACACCAGAGGGCAGCACTGACTGAACACTGGAAAGCGCCACTGAGTGAACACTGGAGAGCAGCACTGAGTGAACACTGGAGAGAAGCATCAGGTGAATACAGGAGTAAAACCTGAGTGAACACTGGAGAGCAGCACCGATTGAACACTAGAGAGCAGCATCGAGTGAGCACTGGAGGACAACATTGAATGAACACTGGAGAGCAGCACTGAGTGAAAACAGGAACTGGAGAGCAGCACCGAGTCAACACTGCAGAACAACACCTTGTGAACACGGGAGAACCTCACCGAGTGAACATTGGAAGGCAACACCCGGAGAATACTGGATAGCCGTATCGAGTGAACATTGGAGTGCAGCATCGAGGGAAAACTGGAGAGCAGCACCGAGTAAACAGTGGAGTGCAGCACGGAGTGAACACAGGAACTGGAGAGCTGCCCCGACTAAACACTGGAGAACAGCACTGAGTGAACACTGGAGAGCAGGACCGAGTGAACACTGGAGAGCAGCATTGAGTGAACACTGGAGAGCAGCACTGAGTGATTATCAGAGGGCACTATCGACTGAACAACAGAGAGAACTACCTAGTGAAAACTAGAGGGCAGCATTGAGTGAACACTGCAGAACTTCACCTTGTGAACACTGGAGATCAGCACCGAGTGAACACTGGAGAGCAGCATCGACTGAACACTGGAGGATAGCATTGAGTAAACACTAGAGAGCAGCATCAAGTGAACACTGGACACCATTGAGTGAACGCTGGAGAGCAGCACTGAGTGAAGACCAGAGGGCAGCACTGAGTGAACACTGGAGTACAGCTCTGAGTGAACACTAGAGAGCAGCATCGTGTGAACACAGGAGGACAACATTGAGTGAACACTGGAGAACAGCACTGACTGAACACTGGTGAGCAGCAGCGAGTGAAGACTGGAGGAGAGCATTGTCTGAACACTGGAGATCATCACTGAGTGAACACAAGATCTGGAGAGTAGCACCAAGTGAACACTGGATAGCCGGACCGAGTGAACACTGGAGAGCAGCACTGAGTGATTATCAGAGAGCACTATCGACTGAACAACAGAGAGAACTACCTGGTGAAAACCAGAGGGCAGCACTGAGTGATTATCAGAGGGCACTATCGACTGAACAACAGAGAGAACTACCTAGTGAAAACTAGACGGCAGCATTGTGTGAACACTGCAGAACTTCACCTTGTGAACACTGGAGATCAGCACCGAGTGAACACTGGAGAACAGCATCGACTGAACACTGGAGGACAGCATTGAGTAAACACTAGAGAGCAGCATCAAGTGAACACTGGAGGACAGCATTGAGTGAACGCTGGAGAGCAGCACTGAGTGAACACCAGAGGGCAGCACTGAGTGAACACTGGAGTACAGCTTTGAGTGAACACTAGAGAGCAGCATCGTGTGAACACAGGAGGACAACATTGAGTGAACACTGGAGAACAGCACTGACTGAACACTGGTGAGCAGCAGCGAGTGAAGACTGGAGGAGAGCATTGTCTGAACACTGGAGAGCATCACTGAGTGAACACAAGATCTGGAGAGTAGCACCAAGTGAACACTGGATAGCCGGACCGAGTGAACACTGGAGAGCAGCATTGAATGAACACTGGAGAGCAGCACTGAGTGCATATCAGAGGGCACTATCGACTGAACACAAGAAGGAACTACCGAGTGAACACCAGAGGGCAGCACTGAGTGAACACTAGAGAGCAGCATTCTGTGAACACTGGAGAACAGCACCGAGTCAAAACTAGAGAGCAGCAGCGAGTGAACACTGGAGAGCAGCACTGAGTGATTATCAGAGGGCACTATCGACTGAACAACAGAGAGAGCTACCTAGTGAAAACCAGAGGGCAGCATTGAGTGAACACTGGAGAACAGCACCGAGTCAAAACTGGAGGGCAGCACAAATTGAACACTGGAGTACGGCTTTGAGTGAACACTAGAGAGCAGCATCGTGTGAACACAGGAGGACAACATTGAGTGAACACTGGAGAACAGCACTGACTGAACACTGGTGAGCAGCACGGAGTGAACACTGGAGGAGAGCATTGTCTGAACACTGGAGAGCATCACTGAGTGAATAGAAGATCTGGAGAGTAGCACCAAGTGAACACTGGATAGCCGGACCGAGTGAACACTGGAGAGAAGCATTGAGTGAACACTGGAGAGCAGCACTGAGTGAACACCAGAGGGCAGCACTGACTGAACACTGGAGAGCGCCACTGAGTGAACACTGGAGAGCAGCACTGAGTGAACACTGGAGAGAAGCATCAGGTGAATACAGGAGTAAAACCTGAGTGAACACTGGAGAGCAGCACCGATTGAACACTAGAGAGCAGCATCGAGTGAGCACTGGAGGACAACATTGAATGAACACTGGAGAGCAGCACTGAGTGAAAACAGGAACTGGAGAGCAGCACCGAGTCAACACTGCAGAACAACACCTTGTGAACACGGGAGAACCTCACCGAGTGAACATTGGAAGTCAACACCTGGTGAATACTGGATAGCCGTATCGAGTGAACATTGGAGTGCAGCATCGAGGGAAAACTGGAGAGCAGCATTAAGTGCACACAGGAACTGGAGAGCAGCACCGAGTAAACACTGGAGTGCAGCACGGAGTGAACACAGGAACTGGAGAGCTGCCCCGACTAAACACTGGAGAACAGCACTGAGTGAACACTGGAGAGCAGCACTGAGTAATTATCAGAGGGCACTATCGACTGAACAACAGAGAGAACTACCTAGTGAAAACTAGAGGGCAGCATGGAGTGAACACTGCAGAACCTCACCTTGTGAACACTGGAGATCAGAACCGAGTGAACACTGGAGAGCAGCATCGACTGAACACTGGAGGACAGCATTGAGTAAACACTAGAGAGCAGCATCAAGTGAACACTGGAGGACAGCATTGAGTGAACACTGGAGAGCAGCACTGAGTGAACACCAGAGGGCAGCACTGAGTGAACACTGGAGTACAGCTTTGAGTGAACACTAGAGAGCAGCATCGTGTGAACACTGGAGAACAGCGCCGACACAAAACTGGAGAGCAGCACAAATTAAAAACTGGAGTACAGCTTTGAGTGAACACTAGAGAGCAGCACCGATTGAACACTGGACAGCAGCATTGTGTGAACACTGGAGAACAGCACCGAGTCAAAACTAGAGTGCAGCACTGAGTGAACACTGCAGAACTGCAACTTGTGAACACTGGAGATCAGCACCGAGTGAACACTGGAGAGCAGCATCGAGTGAACACTGGAGGACAGCATTGAGTGAACGCTGAGGAGCAGCACTGATTGAACACCAGAGGGCAGCACTGAGTGAACACTGGATAGCGCCACTGAGTGAACACAGGAACTGGAGAGCAGCACCGAGTCAACACTGCAGAACAACACCTTGTGAACACGGGAGAACCTCACCGAGTGAACACTGGAAGGCAACACCCGGAGAATACTGGATAGCAGTATCGAGTGAACATTGGAGTGCAGTATCGAGGGAAAACTGTAGAGCAGCATTAAATGAACACAGGAACTGGAGAGCAGCACCGAGTAAACACTGGAGTGCAGCACGGAGTGACCACTTTAGAGCAGCACCGAGTGAATACTGGAGAGCAGCACTGAGTGAACACAGGAACTGGAGAGCTGCCCCGACTAAACACTGGAGAACAGCACCGAGTGAACACTGGAGAGCAGCACAGTGTGAACACTGGTGAGCAGCACCGAGTGAACACTGGAGGAGAGCATTGAGTGAACACTGGAGAGCAGCGCTGAGTGATTATCAGAGGTCACTATCGACTGAACAACAGAGGGAACTACCGAGTGAAAACCAGAGGGCAGCATTGAGTGAACACTGGAGAACAGCAGCGAGTCAAAACTGGAGAGCAGCACAAAGTGAACACTGGAGTACAGCTTTGAGTGAACACTAAAAAGCAGCATCGAGTGAACACAGGAGGACAACATTCGGTGAGCACTGAAGAACAGCAGTGACTGAACACTGGTGAGCAGCACCGAGTGAAGACTGGAGGAGGGCATTGCCTGAACACTGGAGAGCATCACTGAGTGAACACAAGATCTGGAGAGTAGCACCGAGTGATCACTGGATAGCCGGACCGAGTGAACACTGGAGAGCAGCATTGAGTGAACACTGGAGAAGAGCCCTGAGTGAATATCAGAGGGCACTATCGACTGAACACAAGAGGGAACTACCGAGTGAACACCAGAGGGCAGCACTGAGTGAACACTAGAGAGCAGCATTCTGTGAACACTGGAGAACAGCACCGAGTCAAAACTAGGGAGCAGCAGCGAGTGAACACTGGAGAGCAGCACTGAGTGATTATCAGAGGGCACTATCGACTGAACAACAGAGGGAACTACCTAGTGAAAACCAGAGGGCAGCATTGAGTGAACACTGGAGAACAGCACCGAGTCAAAACTGGAGAGCAGCACAAAGTGAACACTGGAGTACGGCTTTGAGTGAACACTAGAGAGCAGCATCGTGTGAACACAGGAGGAGAACATTGAGTGAACACTGGAGAACAGCACTGACTGAACACTGGTGAGCAGCACGGAGTGAACACTGGAGGAGAGCATTGTCTGAACACTGGAGAGCATCACTGAGTGAACACAAGATCTGGAGAGTAGCACCAAGTGAACACTGGATAGCCGGACCGAGTGAACACTGGAGAGCAGCATTGAGTAGACACTGGAGAGCAGCACTGAGTGAATATCAGAGGGCACTATCGACTGAACAACAGAGGGAATTTCAGAGTGAACACCAGAGGGCAGCACTGAGTGAACACTAGAGAGCAGCATTGTGTGAACACTGGAGAACAGCGCCGACACAAAACTGGAGAGCAGCACAAATTAAACGCTGGAGTACAGCTTTGAGTGAACACTAGAGAGCAGCACCGATTGAACACTGGACAGCAGCATTGTGTGAACACTGGAGAACAGCACTGAGTGAACTCTGCAGAACTGAACCTTGTGAACACTGGAGATCAGCATCGAGTGGACACTGGAGAGCAGCATCGAGTGAACACTGGAGGACAGCATTGAGTAAACACTAGAGAGCAGCATCAAGTGAACACTGGAGGACAGCATTGAGTGAACGCTGAAGCGCAGCACTGAGTGAACACCAGAGGGAGCACTGAGTGAGCACTGGAGAGCGCCACTGAGTGAACACTGGAGAGCGGCACTGATTGAACACAGGAACTGGAGAGCAGCACCGAGTCAACACTGGAGTGCAGCACGGAGTGAACACAGGAACTGGAGAGCTGCCCCGACTAAACACTGGAGAGCAGCACTGAGTGATTATCAGAGGGCACTATCGACTGAACAACAGAGAGAACTACCTAGTGAAAACCAGAGGGCAGCACTGAGTGAACACTGGAGAGCAGCATTGTGTGCACACTGGTGAACAGCGCCGACACAAAACTGGAGAGCAGCACAAATTAAACACTGGAGTACAGCTTTGAGTGAACACTAGAGAGCAGCACCGATTCAACACTGGACAGCAGCATTGTGTGAACACTGGAGAACAGCACCGAGTCAAAACTAGAGTGCAGCACTGAGTGAACACTGCAGAACTGCAACTTGTGAACACTGGAGATCAGCACCGAGTGAACACTGGAGAGCAGCATCGAGTGAACACTGGAGGACAGCATTGAGTGAACGCTGGAGAGCAGCACTGAGTGAACACCAGAGGGCATCACTGAGTGAACACTGGAGAGCGCCACTGAGTGAACACAGGAACTGGAGAGCAGCACCGAGTCAACACTGCAGAACAACACCTTGTGAACACGGGAGAACCTCACCGAGTGAACACTGGAAGGCAACACCCGGAGAATACTGGATAGCAGTATCGAGTGAACATTGGAGTGCAGCATCGAGGGAAAACTGTAGAGTAGCATTAAGTGCACATAGGAACTGGAGAGCAGCACCGAGTAAACACTGGAGTGCAGCACGGAGTGACCACTTTAGAGCAGCACCGCGTGAATACTGGAGAGCAGCACTGAGTGAACACAGGAATTGGATAGCTGTCCCGACTAAACACTGCAGAACAGCACTGAGTGAACACTGGTGAGCAGCACCGAGTGAACACTGGAGGAGAGCATTGAGTTAACACTGGAGAGCATCACTAAGTGAACACTGGATAGCCGGACCGAGTGAACACTGGAGAGCAGCATTGAGTGAACACTGGAGAGCAGCACTGAGTGAATATCAGAGGGCACTATCGACTGAACACAAGAGGGAACTACCGAGTGAACACCAGAGGGCAGCACTGAGTGAACACTAGAGAGCAGCATTGTGTGAACACTGGAGAACAGCACCGACACAAAACTGGAGAGCAGCACAAAGTGAACACTGGAGTACAGCTTTGAGTGAACACTAGAGAGCAGCACCGATTGAACACTGGAGAGCAGCATTGTGTGAACACTGGAGAGCAGCACCGAGTGAACACTGGAGTGCAGCACTGAGTGAACTCTGCAGAACTGCACCTTGCGAACACTGGAGATCAGCACCGAGTGAACACTGGAGAGCAGCATCGAGTGAACACTGGAGGACAGCATTGAGTGAACACTAGAGAGCAGCATCAAGTGAACACTGGAGGACAGCATTGAGTGAACGCTGGAGAGCAGCACTGAGTGAACACCAGAGGGCAGCACTGAGTGAACACTGGAGAGCGCCACTGAGTGAAAACTGGAGAGCGGCACTGAGTGAACACAGGAACTGGAGAGCAGCACCGAGTCAACACTATAGAACAACACCTTGTGAACACGGGAGAACCTCAACGAGTGAATACTGGAAGGCAACACCCCGAGAATACTGGATAGCAGTATCGAGTGAACATTGGAGTGGAGCATCGAGGGAAAACTGGAGAGCAGCATTAAGTGCACACAAGAACTGGAGAGCAGCACCGAGTAAACACTGGAGTGCAGCACGGAGTGACCTCTTTTGAGCAGCACCGAGTGAATACTGGAGAGCAGCACTGAGTGAACACAGGAACTGGAGAGCTGCCCCGACTAAACACTGGAGAACAACACTGAGTGAACACTGGAGAGCAGCACAGTGTGAGCACTGGTGAGCAGTACCGAGTGAACACCGGAGGAGAGCATTGAGTGATTATCAGAGGGCACTACCGACTGAACAACAGAGGGAACTACCTAGTGAAAACCAGAGAGCAGCAATGAGTGAACACTGGAGAGCAGCACTGAGTGAATATCAGAGGGCACTATCGACTGAAGACAAGAGGGAACTACCGAGTGAACACCAGAGGGCAGCACTGAGTGAAAACTAGAGAGCAGCATTGTGTGAACACTGGAGAACAGCGCCGACACAAAACTGGAGAGCAGCACAAAGTGAACACTGGAGTACAGCTTTGAGTGAACACTAGAGAGCAGCACCGATTGAACACTGGAGAGCAGCATTGTGTGAACACTGGAGAACAGCACCGAGTCAAAACTAGAGTGCAGCACCGAGTGAACACTGGAGTGCAGCACTGAGTGAACACTGCAGAACTGCACCTTGTGAACACTGGAGATCAGCACCGAGTGAACACTGGAGGACAGCATTGAGTGAACACTAGAGAGCAGAATCGAGTGAAAACTGAGGACAGCATTGAGTGAACGCTGGAGAGCAGCACTGAGTGAACACCAGAGGGCAGCACTGACTGAACACTGGAGAGCGCCACTGAGTGAACACTGGAGAGCTGCACTGAGTGAACACAGTAACTGGAGAGCAGCACCGAGTCAGCACTGCAGAACAACACCTTGTGAACACGGGAGAACCTAACCGAGTGAACATTGGAAGGCAACACACGGAGAATACTGGATAGCAGTATCGGCTGAACATTGGAGTGCAGCATCGAGGGAAAACTGGAGAGCAGCATTTAGTGCACACAGGAACTGGAGAGCAGCACCGAGTAAACACTGGAGTGCAGCACGGAGTGAACACAGGAACTGGAGAGCTGCCCCGACTAAACACTGGAGAACAGCACTGAGTGAACACTGGAGAGCAGGACCGAGTGAACACTGGAGAGCAGCATTGAGTGAACACTGGAGAGCAGCACTGAGTGATTATCAGAGGGCACTATCGACTGAACAACAGAGAGGACTACCTAGTGAAAACCAGAGGGCAGCCTTGAGTGAACACTGGAGAACAGCACCGAGTCAAAACTGGAGAGCAGCACAAAGTGAACACTGGAGTACGGCTTTGAGTGAACACTAGAGAGCAGCATCGTGTGAACACAGGAGGAGAACATTGAGTGAACAGTGGAGAACAGCACTGACTGAACACTGGTGAGCAGCACCGGGTGAACACTGGAGGAGAGCATTGTCTGAACACTGGAGAGCATCACTGAGTGAACACAAGATCTGGAGAGTAGCACCGAGTGAACACTGCATAGCCGGACCGAGTGAACACTGGAGAGCAGCATTGAGTGAACACTGGAGAGCAGCACCGATTGAACACTGGACAGCCGCATTGTGTGAACACTGGAGAACAGCACCGAGTCAAAACTAGAGTGCAGCACTGAGTGAACACTGCAGAACTGCACCTTGTGAACACTGGAGATCAGCACCGAGTGAACACTGGAGAGCAGCATCGAATGAACACTGGAGGACAGCATTGAGTGAACGCTGGAGAGCAGCACTGAGTGAACACCAGAGGGCAACACTGAGTGAACACTGGAGAGCGCCACTGAGTGAACACAGGAACTGGAGAGCAGCACCGAGTCAACACTGCAGAACAACACCTTGTGAACACGGGAGAACCTCACCGAGTGAACACTGGAAGGCAACACCCGGAGAATACTGGATAGCAGTATCGAGTGAACATTGGAGTGCAGCATCGAGGGAAAACTGGAGAGCAGCATTAAGTGCACACAGGAACTGGAGAGCAGCACCGAGTAAACACTGGAGTGCAGCACGGAGTGACCGCTTTAGAGCAGCACCGCGTGAATACTGGAGAGCAGCACTGAGAGAACACAGGAATTGGAGAGCTGTCCCGACTAAACACTGCAGAACAGCACTGAGTGAACACTGGTGAGCAGCACCGAGTGAACACTGGAGGAGAGCATTGAGTTAACACTGGAGAGCATCACTAAGTGAACACAAGATCTGGAGAGTAGCACCGAGTGAACACTGGATAGCCGGACCGCGTGAATACTGGAGAGCAGCACTGAGTGAACACAGGAATTGGAGAGCTGTCCCGACTAAACACTGCAGAACAGCACTGAGTGAACACTGGTGAGCAGCACTGAGTGAACACTGGAGGAGAGCATTGAGTTAACACTGGAGAGCATCACTAAGTGAACACAAGATCTGGAGAGTAGCACCGAGTGAACACTGGATAGCCGGACCGAGTGAACACTGGAGAGCAGCATTGAGTGAACACTGGAGAGCAGCACTGAGTGAATATCAGAGGGCACTATCGACTGAACAACAGAGAGAACTACCTAGTGAAAACCAGAGGGCAGCATTGAGTGAACACTGGAGAACAGCACCGAGTCAAAACTGGAGAGCAGCACAAAGTGAACACTGGAGTACAGCTTTGAGTGAACACTGGTGAGCAGCACCGAGTGACCACTGGAGGAGAGCATTGTCTGAATACTGGAGAGCATCACTGAGTGAACACAAGATCTGGAGAGTAGCACCGAGTGAACACTGGATAGCCGGACCGAGTGAACTCTGGAGAGCAGCATTGAGTGAACACTGGAGAGCAGCACTGAGTGAATATCAGAGGGCACTATCGACTGAACACAAGAGGGAACTACCGAGTGAACACCAGAGGGCAGCACTGAGTGAACACTAGAGAGCAGCATTGTGTGAACACTGGAGAACAGCACCGACACAAAACTGGAGAGCAGCACAAAGTGAACACTGGAGTACAGCTTTGAGTGAACACTAGAGAGCAGCACCGATTGAACACTGGAGAGCATCACTGAGTGAACACAAGATCTGGAGAGTAGCACCGAGTGAACACTGGATAGCCGGACCGAGTGAACTCTGGAGAGCAGCATTGAGTGAACACCAGAGGGCAACACTGAGTGAACACTAGAGAGCAGCATTGTGTGAACACTGGAGAACAGCACCGACACAAAACTGGAGAGCAGCACAAAGTGAACACTGGAGTACAGCTTTGAGTGAACACTAGAGAGCAGCACCGATTGAACACTGGAGAGCAGCACCGAGTGAACACTGAAGGACAGCATTGAGTAAACACTAGAGAGCAGCATCAATTGAACACTCGAGGACAGCATTGAGTGAACGCTGGAGAGCAGCACTGAGTGAACACTAGAGGCCAGCACTGAGTGAACACAGGAACTGGAGAGCAGCACGGTGTCAACACTATAGAACAACACCTTGTGAACACGGGAGAACCTCACCGAGTGAACACTGGAAGGCAACACCCGGAGAATACTGGATAGCAGTATCGAGTGAACATTGGAGTGCAGAATCGAGGGAAAACTGGAGAGCAGCATTAAGTGCACACAGGAACTGGAGAGCAGCACCGAGTAAACACTGGAGTGCAGCACGGAGTGACGTCTTTTGAGCAGCACCGAGTGAATACTGGAGAGCAGCACTGAGTGAACACAGGAACTGGAGAGCTGCCCCGACTAAAAACCGGAGAACAGCACTGAGTGAACACTGGAGAGCAGCACAGTGTGAACACTGGTGAGCAGTACCGAGTGAACACCGGAGGAGAGCATTGAGTGATTATCAGAGGGCACTACCGACTGAACAACAGAGGGAACTACCTAGTGAAAACCAGAGAGCAGCATTGAGTGAACACTGGAGAGCAGCACTGAGTGAATATCAGAGGGCACTATCGACTGAACACAAGAGGGAACTTCCGAGTGAACACCAGAGGGCAGCACTGAGTGAACACTAGAGAGCAGCATTGTGTGAATACTGGAGAACGGCGCCGACACAAAACTGGAGAGCAGCACAAAGTGAACACTGGAGTACAGCTTTGAGTGAACACTAGAGAGCAGCACCGATTGAACACTGGAGAGCATCATTGTGTGAACACTGGAGAACAGCACCGAGTCAAAACTAGAGTGCAGCACCGAGTGAACTCTGGAGTGCAGCACTGAGTGAACACTGCAGAACTGCACCTTGTGAACACTGGAGATCAGCACCGAGTGAACACTGGAGAGCAGCATCGAGTGAACACTGGAGGACAGCATTGAGTGAACACTAGAGAGCAGCATCGAGTGAAAACTGAGGACTGCATTGAGTGAACGCTGGAGAGCAGCACTGAGTGAACACCAGAGGGCAGCACTGACTGAACACTGGAAAGCGCCACTGAGTGAACACTGGAGAGCAGCACTGAGTGAACACTGGAGAGAAGCATCAGGTGAATACAGGAGTAAAACCTGAGTGAACACTGGAGAGCAGCACCGATTGAACACTAGAGAGCAGCATCGAGTGAGCACTGGAGGACAACATTGAATGAACACTGGAGAGCAGCACTGAGTGAAAACAGGAACTGGAGAGCAGCACCGAGTCAACACTGCAGAACAACACCTTGTGAACACGGGAGAACCTCACCGAGTGAACATTGGAAGGCAACACCCGGAGAATACTGGATAGCCGTATCGAGTGAACATTGGAGTGCAGCATCGAGGGAAAACTGGAGAGCAGCACCGAGTAAACAGTGGAGTGCAGCACGGAGTGAACACAGGAACTGGAGAGCTGCCCCGACTAAACACTGGAGAACAGCACTGAGTGAACACTGGAGAGCAGGACCGAGTGAACACTGGAGAGCAGCATTGAGTGAACACTGGAGAGCAGCACTGAGTGATTATCAGAGGGCACTATCGACTGAACAACAGAGAGAACTACCTAGTGAAAACTAGAGGGCAGCATTGAGTGAACACTGCAGAACTTCACCTTGTGAACACTGGAGATCAGCACCGAGTGAACACTGGAGAGCAGCATCGACTGAACACTGGAGGATAGCATTGAGTAAACACTAGAGAGCAGCATCAAGTGAACACTGGACACCATTGAGTGAACGCTGGAGAGCAGCACTGAGTGAAGACCAGAGGGCAGCACTGAGTGAACACTGGAGTACAGCTCTGAGTGAACACTAGAGAGCAGCATCGTGTGAACACAGGAGGACAACATTGAGTGAACACTGGAGAACAGCACTGACTGAACACTGGTGAGCAGCAGCGAGTGAAGACTGGAGGAGAGCATTGTCTGAACACTGGAGATCATCACTGAGTGAACACAAGATCTGGAGAGTAGCACCAAGTGAACACTGGATAGCCGGACCAAGTGAACACTGGAGAGCAGCATTGAGTGATTATCAGAGAGCACTATCGACTGAACAACAGAGAGAACTACCTGGTGAAAACCAGAGGGCAGCATTGAGTGAACACGGGAGAGCAGCACTGAGTGATTATCAGAGGGCACTATCGACTGAACAACAGAGAGAACTACCTAGTGAAAACTAGAGGGCAGCATTGAGTGAACACTGCAGAACTTCACCTTGTGAACACTGGAGATCAGCACCGAGTGAACACTGGAGAACAGCATCGACTGAACACTGGAGGACAGCATTGAGTAAACACTAGAGAGCAGCATCAAGTGAACACTGGAGGACAGCATTGAGTGAACGCTGGAGAGCAGCACTGAGTGAACACCAGAGGGCAGCACTGAGTGAACACTGGAGTACAGCTTTGAGTGAACACTAGAGAGCAGCATCGTGTGAACACAGGAGGACAACATTGAGTGAACACTGGAGAACAGCACTGACTGAACACTGGTGAGCAGCAGCGAGTGAAGACTGGAGGAGAGCATTGTCTGAACACTGGAGAGCATCACTGAGTGAACACAAGATCTGGAGAGTAGCACCAAGTGAACACTGGATAGCCGGACCGAGTGAACACTGGAGAGCAGCATTGAATGAACACTGGAGAGCAGCACTGAGTGCATATCAGAGGGCACTATCGACTGAACACAAGAGGGAACTACCGAGTGAACACCAGAGGGCAGCACTGAGTGAACACTAGAGAGCAGCATTCTGTGAACACTGGAGAACAGCACCGAGTCAAAACTAGAGAGCAGCAGCGAGTGAACACTGGAGAGCAGCACTGAGTGATTATCAGAGGGCACTATCGACTGAACAACAGAGAGAGCTACCTAGTGAAAACCAGAGGGCAGCATTGAGTGAACACTGGAGAACAGCACCGAGTCAAAACTGGAGGGCAGCACAAAGTGAACACTGGAGTACGGCTTTGAGTGAACACTAGAGAGCAGCATCGTGTGAACACAGGAGGACAACATTGAGTGAACACTGGAGAACAGCACTGACTGAACACTGGTGAGCAGCACGGAGTGAACACTGGAGGAGAGCATTGTCTGAACACTGGAGAGCATCACTGAGTGAACACAAGATCTGGAGAGTAGCACCAAGTGAACACTGGATAGCCGGACCGAGTGAACACTGGAGAGAAGCATTGAGTGAACACTGGAGAGCAGCACTGAGTGAACACCAGAGGGCAGCACTGACTGAACACTGGAGAGCGCCACTGAGTGAACACTGGAGAGCAGCACTGAGTGAACACTGGAGAGAAGCATCAGGTGAATACAGGAGTAAAACCTGAGTGAACACTGGAGAGCAGCACCGATTGAACACTAGAGAGCAGCATCGAGTGAGCACTGGAGGACAACATTGAATGAACACTGGAGAGCAGCACTGAGTGAAAACAGGAACTGGAGAGCAGCACCGAGTCAACACTGCAGAACAACACCTTGTGAACACGGGAGAACCTCACCGAGTGAACATTGGAAGTCAACACCTGGTGAATACTGGATAGCCGTATCGAGTGAACATTGGAGTGCAGCATCGAGGGAAAACTGGAGAGCAGCATTAAGTGCACACAGGAACTGGAGAGCAGCACCGAGTAAACACTGGAGTGCAGCACGGAGTGAACACAGGAACTGGAGAGCTGCCCCGACTAAACACTGGAGAACAGCACTGAGTGAACACTGGAGAGCAGGACCGAGTGAACACTGGAGAGCAGCATTGAGTGAACACTGGAGAGCAGCACTGAGTGATTATCAGAGGGCACTATCGACTGAACAACAGAGAGGACTACCTAGTGAAAACCAGAGGGCAGCCTTGAGTGAACACTGGAGAACAGCACCGAGTCAAAACTGGAGAGCAGCACAAAGTGAACACTGGAGTACGGCTTTGAGTGAACACTAGAGAGCAGCATCGTGTGAACACAGGAGGAGAACATTGAGTGAACAGTGGAGAACAGCACTGACTGAACACTGGTGAGCAGCACCGGGTGAACACTGGAGGAGAGCATTGTCTGAACACTGGAGAGCATCACTGAGTGAACACAAGATCTGGAGAGTAGCACCGAGTGAACACTGCATAGCCGGACCGAGTGAACACTGGAGAGCAGCATTGAGTGAACACTGGAGAGCAGCACCGATTGAACACTGGACAGCCGCATTGTGTGAACACTGGAGAACAGCACCGAGTCAAAACTAGAGTGCAGCACTGAGTGAACACTGCAGAACTGCACCTTGTGAACACTGGAGATCAGCACCGAGTGAACACTGGAGAGCAGCATCGAATGAACACTGGAGGACAGCATTGAGTGAACGCTGGAGAGCAGCACTGAGTGAACACCAGAGGGCAACACTGAGTGAACACTGGAGAGCGCCACTGAGTGAACACAGGAACTGGAGAGCAGCACCGAGTCAACACTGCAGAACAACACCTTGTGAACACGGGAGAACCTCACCGAGTGAACACTGGAAGGCAACACCCGGAGAATACTGGATAGCAGTATCGAGTGAACATTGGAGTGCAGCATCGAGGGAAAACTGGAGAGCAGCATTAAGTGCACACAGGAACTGGAGAGCAGCACCGAGTAAACACTGGAGTGCAGCACGGAGTGACCGCTTTAGAGCAGCACCGCGTGAATACTGGAGAGCAGCACTGAGAGAACACAGGAATTGGAGAGCTGTCCCGACTAAACACTGCAGAACAGCACTGAGTGAACACTGGTGAGCAGCACCGAGTGAACACTGGAGGAGAGCATTGAGTTAACACTGGAGAGCATCACTAAGTGAACACAAGATCTGGAGAGTAGCACCGAGTGAACACTGGATAGCCGGACCGCGTGAATACTGGAGAGCAGCACTGAGTGAACACAGGAATTGGAGAGCTGTCCCGACTAAACACTGCAGAACAGCACTGAGTGAACACTGGTGAGCAGCACTGAGTGAACACTGGAGGAGAGCATTGAGTTAACACTGGAGAGCATCACTAAGTGAACACAAGATCTGGAGAGTAGCACCGAGTGAACACTGGATAGCCGGACCGAGTGAACACTGGAGAGCAGCATTGAGTGAACACTGGAGAGCAGCACTGAGTGAATATCAGAGGGCACTATCGACTGAACAACAGAGAGAACTACCTAGTGAAAACCAGAGGGCAGCATTGAGTGAACACTGGAGAACAGCACCGAGTCAAAACTGGAGAGCAGCACAAAGTGAACACTGGAGTACAGCTTTGAGTGAACACTGGTGAGCAGCACCGAGTGACCACTGGAGGAGAGCATTGTCTGAATACTGGAGAGCATCACTGAGTGAACACAAGATCTGGAGAGTAGCACCGAGTGAACACTGGATAGCCGGACCGAGTGAACTCTGGAGAGCAGCATTGAGTGAACACTGGAGAGCAGCACTGAGTGAATATCAGAGGGCACTATCGACTGAACACAAGAGGGAACTACCGAGTGAACACCAGAGGGCAGCACTGAGTGAACACTAGAGAGCAGCATTGTGTGAACACTGGAGAACAGCACCGACACAAAACTGGAGAGCAGCACAAAGTGAACACTGGAGTACAGCTTTGAGTGAACACTAGAGAGCAGCACCGATTGAACACTGGAGAGCATCACTGAGTGAACACAAGATCTGGAGAGTAGCACCGAGTGAACACTGGATAGCCGGACCGAGTGAACTCTGGAGAGCAGCATTGAGTGAACACCAGAGGGCAACACTGAGTGAACACTAGAGAGCAGCATTGTGTGAACACTGGAGAACAGCACCGACACAAAACTGGAGAGCAGCACAAAGTGAACACTGGAGTACAGCTTTGAGTGAACACTAGAGAGCAGCACCGATTGAACACTGGAGAGCAGCACCGAGTGAACACTGAAGGACAGCATTGAGTAAACACTAGAGAGCAGCATCAATTGAACACTCGAGGACAGCATTGAGTGAACGCTGGAGAGCAGCACTGAGTGAACACTAGAGGCCAGCACTGAGTGAACACAGGAACTGGAGAGCAGCACGGTGTCAACACTATAGAACAACACCTTGTGAACACGGGAGAACCTCACCGAGTGAACACTGGAAGGCAACACCCGGAGAATACTGGATAGCAGTATCGAGTGAACATTGGAGTGCAGAATCGAGGGAAAACTGGAGAGCAGCATTAAGTGCACACAGGAACTGGAGAGCAGCACCGAGTAAACACTGGAGTGCAGCACGGAGTGACGTCTTTTGAGCAGCACCGAGTGAATACTGGAGAGCAGCACTGAGTGAACACAGGAACTGGAGAGCTGCCCCGACTAAAAACCGGAGAACAGCACTGAGTGAACACTGGAGAGCAGCACAGTGTGAACACTGGTGAGCAGTACCGAGTGAACACCGGAGGAGAGCATTGAGTGATTATCAGAGGGCACTACCGACTGAACAACAGAGGGAACTACCTAGTGAAAACCAGAGAGCAGCATTGAGTGAACACTGGAGAGCAGCACTGAGTGAATATCAGAGGGCACTATCGACTGAACACAAGAGGGAACTTCCGAGTGAACACCAGAGGGCAGCACTGAGTGAACACTAGAGAGCAGCATTGTGTGAATACTGGAGAACGGCGCCGACACAAAACTGGAGAGCAGCACAAAGTGAACACTGGAGTACAGCTTTGAGTGAACACTAGAGAGCAGCACCGATTGAACACTGGAGAGCATCATTGTGTGAACACTGGAGAACAGCACCGAGTCAAAACTAGAGTGCAGCACCGAGTGAACTCTGGAGTGCAGCACTGAGTGAACACTGCAGAACTGCACCTTGTGAACACTGGAGATCAGCACCGAGTGAACACTGGAGAGCAGCATCGAGTGAACACTGGAGGACAGCATTGAGTGAACACTAGAGAGCAGCATCGAGTGAAAACTGAGGACTGCATTGAGTGAACGCTGGAGAGCAGCACTGAGTGAACACCAGAGGGCAGCACTGACTGAACACTGGAAAGCGCCACTGAGTGAACACTGGAGAGCAGCACTGAGTGAACACTGGAGAGAAGCATCAGGTGAATACAGGAGTAAAACCTGAGTGAACACTGGAGAGCAGCACCGATTGAACACTAGAGAGCAGCATCGAGTGAGCACTGGAGGACAACATTGAATGAACACTGGAGAGCAGCACTGAGTGAAAACAGGAACTGGAGAGCAGCACCGAGTCAACACTGCAGAACAACACCTTGTGAACACGGGAGAACCTCACCGAGTGAACATTGGAAGGCAACACCCGGAGAATACTGGATAGCCGTATCGAGTGAACATTGGAGTGCAGCATCGAGGGAAAACTGGAGAGCAGCACCGAGTAAACAGTGGAGTGCAGCACGGAGTGAACACAGGAACTGGAGAGCTGCCCCGACTAAACACTGGAGAACAGCACTGAGTGAACACTGGAGAGCAGGACCGAGTGAACACTGGAGAGCAGCATTGAGTGAACACTGGAGAGCAGCACTGAGTGATTATCAGAGGGCACTATCGACTGAACAACAGAGAGAACTACCTAGTGAAAACTAGAGGGCAGCATTGAGTGAACACTGCAGAACTTCACCTTGTGAACACTGGAGATCAGCACCGAGTGAACACTGGAGAGCAGCATCGACTGAACACTGGAGGATAGCATTGAGTAAACACTAGAGAGCAGCATCAAGTGAACACTGGACACCATTGAGTGAACGCTGGAGAGCAGCACTGAGTGAAGACCAGAGGGCAGCACTGAGTGAACACTGGAGTACAGCTCTGAGTGAACACTAGAGAGCAGCATCGTGTGAACACAGGAGGACAACATTGAGTGAACACTGGAGAACAGCACTGACTGAACACTGGTGAGCAGCAGCGAGTGAAGACTGGAGGAGAGCATTGTCTGAACACTGGAGATCATCACTGAGTGAACACAAGATCTGGAGAGTAGCACCAAGTGAACACTGGATAGCCGGACCAAGTGAACACTGGAGAGCAGCATTGAGTGATTATCAGAGAGCACTATCGACTGAACAACAGAGAGAACTACCTGGTGAAAACCAGAGGGCAGCATTGAGTGAACACGGGAGAGCAGCACTGAGTGATTATCAGAGGGCACTATCGACTGAACAACAGAGAGAACTACCTAGTGAAAACTAGAGGGCAGCATTGAGTGAACACTGCAGAACTTCACCTTGTGAACACTGGAGATCAGCACCGAGTGAACACTGGAGAACAGCATCGACTGAACACTGGAGGACAGCATTGAGTAAACACTAGAGAGCAGCATCAAGTGAACACTGGAGGACAGCATTGAGTGAACGCTGGAGAGCAGCACTGAGTGAACACCAGAGGGCAGCACTGAGTGAACACTGGAGTACAGCTTTGAGTGAACACTAGAGAGCAGCATCGTGTGAACACAGGAGGACAACATTGAGTGAACACTGGAGAACAGCACTGACTGAACACTGGTGAGCAGCAGCGAGTGAAGACTGGAGGAGAGCATTGTCTGAACACTGGAGAGCATCACTGAGTGAACACAAGATCTGGAGAGTAGCACCAAGTGAACACTGGATAGCCGGACCGAGTGAACACTGGAGAGCAGCATTGAATGAACACTGGAGAGCAGCACTGAGTGCATATCAGAGGGCACTATCGACTGAACACAAGAGGGAACTACCGAGTGAACACCAGAGGGCAGCACTGAGTGAACACTAGAGAGCAGCATTCTGTGAACACTGGAGAACAGCACCGAGTCAAAACTAGAGAGCAGCAGCGAGTGAACACTGGAGAGCAGCACTGAGTGATTATCAGAGGGCACTATCGACTGAACAACAGAGAGAGCTACCTAGTGAAAACCAGAGGGCAGCATTGAGTGAACACTGGAGAACAGCACCGAGTCAAAACTGGAGGGCAGCACAAAGTGAACACTGGAGTACGGCTTTGAGTGAACACTAGAGAGCAGCATCGTGTGAACACAGGAGGACAACATTGAGTGAACACTGGAGAACAGCACTGACTGAACACTGGTGAGCAGCACGGAGTGAACACTGGAGGAGAGCATTGTCTGAACACTGGAGAGCATCACTGAGTGAACACAAGATCTGGAGAGTAGCACCAAGTGAACACTGGATAGCCGGACCGAGTGAACACTGGAGAGAAGCATTGAGTGAACACTGGAGAGCAGCACTGAGTGAACACCAGAGGGCAGCACTGACTGAACACTGGAGAGCGCCACTGAGTGAACACTGGAGAGCAGCACTGAGTGAACACTGGAGAGAAGCATCAGGTGAATACAGGAGTAAAACCTGAGTGAACACTGGAGAGCAGCACCGATTGAACACTAGAGAGCAGCATCGAGTGAGCACTGGAGGACAACATTGAATGAACACTGGAGAGCAGCACTGAGTGAAAACAGGAACTGGAGAGCAGCACCGAGTCAACACTGCAGAACAACACCTTGTGAACACGGGAGAACCTCACCGAGTGAACATTGGAAGTCAACACCTGGTGAATACTGGATAGCCGTATCGAGTGAACATTGGAGTGCAGCATCGAGGGAAAACTGGAGAGCAGCATTAAGTGCACACAGGAACTGGAGAGCAGCACCGAGTAAACACTGGAGTGCAGCACGGAGTGAACACAGGAACTGGAGAGCTGCCCCGACTAAACACTGGAGAACAGCACTGAGTGAACACTGGAGAGCAGCACCGAGTAATTATCAGAGGGCACTATCGACTGAACAACAGAGAGAACTACCTAGTGAAAACTAGAGGGCAGCATGGAGTGAACACTGCAGAACCTCACCTTGTGAACACTGGAGATCAGAACCGAGTGAACACTGGAGAGCAGCATCGACTGAACACTGGAGGACAGCATTGAGTAAACACTAGAGAGCAGCATCAAGTGAACACTGGAGGACAGCATTGAGTGAACACTGGAGAGCAGCACTGAGTGAACACCAGAGGGCAGCACTGAGTGAACACTGGAGTACAGCTTTGAGTGAACACTAGAGAGCAGCATCGTGTGAACACTGGAGAACAGCGCCGACACAAAACTGGAGAGCAGCACAAATTAAAAACTGGAGTACAGCTTTGAGTGAACACTAGAGAGCAGCACCGATTGAACACTGGACAGCAGCATTGTGTGAACACTGGAGAACAGCACCGAGTCAAAACTAGAGTGCAGCACTGAGTGAACACTGCAGAACTGCAACTTGTGAACACTGGAGATCAGCACCGAGTGAACACTGGAGAGCAGCATCGAGTGAACACTGGAGGACAGCATTGAGTGAACGCTGAGGAGCAGCACTGATTGAACACCAGAGGGCAGCACTGAGTGAACACTGGATAGCGCCACTGAGTGAACACAGGAACTGGAGAGCAGCACCGAGTCAACACTGCAGAACAACACCTTGTGAACACGGGAGAACCTCAGCGAGTGAACACTGGAAGGCAACACCCGGAGAATACTGGATAGCAGTATCGAGTGAACATTGGAGTGCAGTATCGAGGGAAAACTGTAGAGCAGCATTAAATGCACACAGGAACTGGAGAGCAGCACCGAGTAAACACTGGAGTGCAGCACGGAGTGACCACTTTAGAGCAGCACCGAGTGAATACTGGAGAGCAGCACTGAGTGAACACAGGAACTGGAGAGCTGCCCCGACTAAACACTGGAGAACAGCACCGAGTGAACACTGGAGAGCAGCACAGTGTGAACACTGGTGAGCAGCACCGAGTGAACACTGGAGGAGAGCATTGAGTGAACACTGGAGAGCAGCGCTGAGTGATTATCAGAGGTCACTATCGACTGAACAACAGAGGGAACTACCGAGTGAAAACCAGAGGGCAGCATTGAGTGAACACTGGAGAACAGCAGCGAGTCAAAACTGGAGAGCAGCACAAAGTGAACACTGGAGTACAGCTTTGAGTGAACACTAAAAAGCAGCATCGAGTGAACACAGGAGGACAACATTCGGTGAGCACTGAAGAACAGCAGTGACTGAACACTGGTGAGCAGCACCGAGTGAAGACTGGAGGAGGGCATTGCCTGAACACTGGAGAGCATCACTGAGTGAACACAAGATCTGGAGAGTAGCACCGAGTGATCACTGGATAGCCGGACCGAGTGAACACTGGAGAGCAGCATTGAGTGAACACTGGAGAAGAGCCCTGAGTGAATATCAGAGGGCACTATCGACTGAACACAAGAGGGAACTACCGAGTGAACACCAGAGGGCAGCACTGAGTGAACACTAGAGAGCAGCATTCTGTGAACACTGGAGAACAGCACCGAGTCAAAACTAGAGAGCAGCAGCGAGTGAACACTGGAGAGCAGCACTGAGTGATTATCAGAGGGCACTATCGACTGAACAACAGAGAGAACTACCTAGTGAAAACCAGAGGGCAGCATTGAGTGAACACTGGAGAACAGCACCGAGTGAAAACTGGAGAGCAGCACAAAGTGAACACTGGAGTACGGCTTTGAGTGAACACTAGAGAGCAGCATCGTGTGAACACAGGAGGAGAACATTGAGTGAACACTGGAGAACAGCACTGACTGAACACTGGTGAGCAGCACGGAGTGAACACTGGAGGAGAGCATTGTCTGAACACTGGAGAGCATCACTGAGTGAACACAAGATCTGGAGAGTAGCACCAAGTGAACACTGGATAGCCGGACCGAGTGAACACTGGAGAGCAGCATTGAGTAGACACTGGAGAGCAGCACTGAGTGAATATCAGAGGGCACTATCGACTGAACAACAGAGGGAATTTCAGAGTGAACACCAGAGGGCAGCACTGAGTGAACACTAGAGAGCAGCATTGTGTGAACACTGGAGAACAGCGCCGACACAAAACTGGAGAGCAGCACAAATTAAACGCTGGAGTACAGCTTTGAGTGAACACTAGAGAGCAGCACCGATTGAACACTGGACAGCAGCATTGTGTGAACACTGGAGAACAGCACTGAGTGAACTCTGCAGAACTGAACCTTGTGAACACTGGAGATCAGCATCGAGTGGACACTGGAGAGCAGCATCGAGTGAACACTGGAGGACAGCATTGAGTAAACACTAGAGAGCAGCATCAAGTGAACACTGGAGGACAGCATTGAGTGAACGCTGAAGCGCAGCACTGAGTGAACACCAGAGGGAGCACTGAGTGAGCACTGGAGAGCGCCACTGAGTGAACACTGGAGAGCGGCACTGATTGAACACAGGAACTGGAGAGCAGCACCGAGTCAACACTATAGAACAACACCTTGTGAACACGGGAGAACCTCACCGAGTGAACACTGGAAGGCAACACACGGAGAATACTGGATAGCAGTATCGAGTGAACATTGGAGTGCAGCGTCGAGGGAAAACTGGAGAGCAGCATCAAGTGCACACAGGAACTGGAGAGCAGCACTGAGTAAACACTGGAGTGCAGCACTGAGTGACCTCTTTTGAGCAGCACCGAGTGAATACTGGAGAGCAGCACTGAGTGAACACAGGAACTGGAGAACTGCCCCGACTAAACACTGGAGAAAAGCACTGAGTGAACACTGGAGAGCAGCACAGTGTGAACACTGGTGAGCAGTACCGAGTGAACACCGGAGGAGAGCATTGAGTGATTATCAGAGGGCACTATCGACTGAACAACAGAAGGAACTCCCTAGTGAAAACCAGAGAGCAGCATTGAGTGAACACTGGAGAGCAGCACTGAGTGAATATCAGAGGGCACTATCGACTGAACACAAGAGGGAAATACCGAGTGAACACCAGAGGGCAGCACTGAGTGAAAACTAGAGAGCAGCATTGTGTGAACACTGGAGAACAGCGCCGACACAAAACTGGAGAGCAGCACAAAGTGAACACTGGAGTACAGCTTTGAGTGAACACTAGAGAGCAGCACCGATTGAACACTGGAGAGCAGCATTGTGTGAACACTGGAGAGCAGCACCGAGTCAAAACTAGAGTGCAGCACCGAGTGAACACTGGAGTGCAGCACTGAGTGAACACTGCAGAACTGCACCTTGTGAACACTGGAGATCAGCACCGAGTGAAAACTGGAGAGCAGCATCGAGTGAACACTGGAGGACAGCATTGAGTGAACACTAGAGAGCAGCATCGAGTGAAAACTGAGGACAGCATTGAGTGAACGCGGGAGAGCAGCACTGAGTGAACACCAGAGGGCAGCACTGACTGAACACTGGAGAGCGCCACTGAGTGAACACTGGAGAGCGGCACTGATTGAACACAGGAACTGGAGAGCAGCACCGAGTCAACACTATAGAACAACACCTTGTGAACACGGGAGAACCTCACCGAGTGAACACTGGAAGGCAACACCCGGAGAATACTGGATAGCAGTATCGAGTGAACATTGGAGTGCAGCGTCGAGGGAAAACTGGAGAGCAGCATTAAGTGCACACAGGAACTGGAGAGCAGCACCGAGTAAACACTGGAGTGCAGCACGGAGTGAACACAGGAACTGGAGAGCTGCCCCGACTAAACACTGGAGAACAGCACTGAGTGAACACTGGAGAGCAGCACAGTGTGAAACTGGTGAGCAGTACCGAGTGAACACCGGAGGAGAGCATTGAGTGATTATCAGAGGGCACTATCGACTGAACAACAGAGGGAACTACCTAGTGAAAACCAGAGAGCAGCATTGAGTGAACACTGGAGAGCAGCACTGAGTGAATATCAGAGAGCACTGTCGACTGAACACAAGAGGGAAATACCGAGTGAACACCAGAGGGCAGCACTGAGTGAAAACTTAAGAGCAGCATTGTGTGAACACTGGAGAACAGCGCCGATACAAAACTGGAGAGCAGCACAAAGTGAACACTGGAGTACAGCTTTGAGTGAACACTAGAGAGCAGCACCGATTGAACATTGGAGAGCAGCATTGTGTGAACACTGGAGAACAGCACCGAGTCAAAACTAGAGTGCAGCACCGAGTGAACACTGGAGTGCAGCACTGAGTGAACACTGCAGAACTGCACCTTGTGAACACTGGAGATCAGCACCGAGTGAACACTGGAGAGCAGCATCGAGTGAAAACTGGAGGACAGCATTGAGTGAACACTAGAGAGCAGCATCGAGTGAAAACTGAGGACAGCATTGAGTGAACTCTGGAGAGCAGCACTGAGTGAACACAAGAGGGCAGCACTGAGTGAACACTGGAGAGCGCCACTGAGTGAACAGTGGAGAGCAGCACTGAGTGAACACTGGAGAGAAGCATGAGGTGAATACAGGAGTAAAACCTGAGTGAACACTGGAGAGCAGCACCGATTGAACACTAGAGAGCAGCATCGAGTGAGCACTGGAGGACAACATTGAATGAACACTGGAGAGCAGCACTGAGTGAAAACAGGAACTGGAGAGCAGCACCGAGGCAACACTGCAGAACAACACCTTGTGAACACGGGAGAACCTCACCGAGTGAACATTGGAAGGCAACACCTGGAGAATACTGGATAGCCGTATCGAGTGAACATTGGAGTGCAGCATCGAGGGAAAACTGGAGAGCAGCATTAAGTGCACACAGGAACTGGAGAGCAGCACCGAGTAAACACTGGAGTGCAGCACGGAGTGAACACAGGAACTGGAGAGCTGCCCCGACTAAACACTGGAGAACAGCACTGAGTGAACACTGGAGAGCAGGACCGAGTGAACACTGGAGAGCAGCATTGAGTGAACACTGGAGAGCAGCACTGAGTGATTATCAGAGGGCACTATCGACTGAACAACAGAGAGAACTACCTAGTGAAAACTAGAGGGCAGCATTGAGTGAACACAGCAGAACTTCACCTTGTGAACACTGGAGATCAGAACCGAGTGAACACTGGAGAGCAGCATCGACTGAACACTGGAGGACAGCATTGAGTAAACACTAGAGAGCAGCATCAAGTGAACACTGGAGGACAGCATTGAGTGAACACTGGAGAGCAGCACTGAGTGAACACCAGAGGGCAGCACTGAGTGAACACTGGAGTACAGCTTTGAGTGAACACTAGAGAGCAGCATCGTGTGTACACTGGAGAACAGCGCCGACACAGAACTGGAGAGCAGCACAAATTAAAAACTGGAGTACAGCTTTGAGTGAACACTAGAGAGCAGCACCGATTGAACACTGGACAGCAGCATTGTGTGAACACTGGAGAACAGCACCGAGTCAAAACTAGAGTGCAGCACTGAGTGAACACTGCAGAACTGCAACTTGTGAACACTGGAGATCAGCACCGAGTGAACACTGGAGAGCAGCATCGAGTGAACACTGGAGGACAGCATTGAGTGAACGCTGAGGAGCAGCACTGATTGAACACCAGAGGGCAGCACTGAGTGAACACTGGATAGCGCCACTGAGTGAACACAGGAACTGGAGAGCAGCACCGAGTCAACACTGCAGAACAACACCTTGTGAACACGGGAGAACCTCAGCGAGTGAACACTGGAAGGCAACACCCGGAGAATACTGGATAGCAGTATCGAGTGAACATTGGAGTGCAGTATCGAGGGAAAACTGTAGAGCAGCATTAAATGCACACAGGAACTGGAGAGCAGCACCGAGTAAACACTGGAGTGCAGCACGGAGTGACCACTTTAGAGCAGCACCGAGTGAATACTGGAGAGCAGCACTGAGTGAACACAGGAACTGGAGAGCTGCCCCGACTAAACACTGGAGAACAGCACCGAGTGAACACTGGAGAGCAGCACAGTGTGAACACTGGTGAGCAGCACCGAGTGAACACTGGAGGAGAGCATTGAGTGAACACTGGAGAGCAGCGCTGAGTGATTATCAGAGGTCACTATCGACTGAACAACAGAGGGAACTACCGAGTGAAAACCAGAGGGCAGCATTGAGTGAACACTGGAGAACAGCACCGAGTCAAAACTAGAGAGCAGCAGCGAGTGAACACTGGAGAGCAGCACTGAGTGATTATCAGAGGGCACTATCGACTGAACAACAGAGAGAACTACCTAGTGAAAACCAGAGGGCAGCATTGAGTGAACACTGGAGAACAGCACCGGGTCAAAACTGGAGAGCAGCACAAAGTGAACACTGGAGTACGGCTTTGAGTGAACACTAGAGAGCAGCATCGTGTGAACACAGGAGGACAACATTGAGTGAACACTGGAGAACAGCACTGACTGAACACTGGTGAGCAGCACGGAGTGAACACTGGAGGAGAGCATTGTCTGAACACTGGAGAGCATCACTGAGTGAACACAAGATCTGGAGAGTAGCACCAAGTGAACACTGGATAGCCGGACCGAGTGAACACTGGAGAGCAGCTTTGAGTGAACACTGGAGAGCAGCACTGAGTGAATATCAGAGGGCACTATCGACTGAACAACAGAGGGAACTACCGAGTGAACACCAGAGGGCAGCACTGAGTGAACACTAGAGAGCAGCATTGTGTGAACACTGGAGAACAGCGCCGACACAAAACTGGAGAGCAGCACAAATTAAACGCTGAAGTACAGCTTTGAGTGAACACTAGAGAGCAGCACCGATTGAACACTGGACAGCAGCATTGTGTGAACACTGGAGAACAGCACTGAGTGAACACTGCAGAACTGCACCTTGTGAACACTGGAGATCAGCATCGAGTGAACACTGGAGATCAGCATCGAGTGGACACTGGAGAGCAGCATCGAGTGAACACTGGAGGACAGCATTGAGTGAACACTGGAGAGCAGCATCGAGTGAACACTGGAGGACAGCATTGAGTAAACACTAGAGAGCAGCATCAAGTGAACACTGGAGGACAGCATTGAGTGAACGCTGGAGAGCAGCACTGAGTGAACACCAGAGGGAGCACTGAGTGAACACTGGAGAGCGCCACTGAGTGAACACTGGAGAGCGGCACTGATTGAACACAGGAACTGGAGAGCAGCACCGAGTCAACACTATAGAACAACACCTTGTGAACACGGGAGAACCTCACCGAGTGAACACTGGAGAGCAGCACTGAGTGATTATCAGAGGGCACTATCGACTGAACAACAGAGAGAACTACCTAGTGAAAACTAGAGGGCAGCATTGAGTGAACACTGCAGAACTTCACCTTGTGAACACTGGAGATCAGCACCGAGTGAACACTGGAGAGCAGCATCGACTGAACACTGGAGGACAGCATTGAGTAAACACTAGAGAGCAGCATCAAGTGAACACTGGAGGACAGCATTGAGTGAACGCTGGAGAGCAGCACTGAGTGAACACCAGAGGGCAGCACTGAGTGAACACTGGAGTACAGCTTTGAGTGAACACTAGAGAGCAGCATCGTGTGAACACAGGAGGACAACATTGAGTGAACACTGCAGAACAGCACTGACTGAACACTGGTGAGCAGCAGCGAGTGAAGACTGGAGGAGAGCATTGTCTGAACACTGGAGAGAATCACTGAGTGAACACAAGATCTGGAGAGCAGCACCAAGTGAACACTGGATAGCCGGACCGAGTGAACACTGGAGAGCAGCATTGAGTGAACACTGGAGAGCAGCACTGAGTGCATATCAGAGGGCACTATCGACTGAACAACAGAGGGAACTACCGAGTGAACACCAGAGGGCAGCCCTGAGTGAACACTAGAGAGCAGCATTGTGTGAACACTGGAGAACAGCGCCGACACAAAACTGGAGAGCAGCACAAATTAAAAACTGGAGTACAGCTTTGAGTGAACACTAGAGAGCAGCACCGATAGAACACTGGACAGCAGCATTGTGTGAACACTGGAGAACAGCACCGAGTCAAAACTAGAGTGCAGCACTGAGTGAACACTGCAGAACTGCAACTTGTGAACACTGGAGATCAGCACCGAGTGAACACTGGAGAGCAGCATCGAGTGAACACTGGAGGACAGCATTGAGTGAACGCTGAGGAGCAGCACTGATTGAACACCAGAGGGCAGCACTGAGTGAACACTGGAGAGCGCCACTGAGTGAACACAGGAACTGGAGAGCAGCAGCGAGTCAACACTGCAGAACAACACCTTGTGAACACGGGAGAACCTCACCGAGTGAACACTGGAAGGCAACACACGGAGAATACTGGATAGCAGTATCGAGTGAACATTGGAGTGCAGTATCGAGGGAGAATTGGAGAGCAGCATTAAATACATACAGGAACTGGAGAGCAGCACCGAGTGAATACTGGAGAGCAGCACTGAGTGAACACAGGAACTGGAGAGCTGCCCCGACTAAACACTGGAGAACAGCACCGAGTGAACACTGGAGAGCAGCACAGTGTGAACACTGGTGAGCAGCACCGAGTGAACACTGGAGGAGAGCATTGAGTGAACATGGAGAGCAGCGCTGAGTGATTATCAGAGGTCACTATCGACTGAACAACAGAGGGAACTACCGAGTGCAAACCAGAGGGCAGCATTGAGTGAACACTGGAGAACAGCACCGAGTCAAAACTGGAGAGCAGCACAAAGTGAACACTGGAGTACAGCTTTGAGTGAACACTAGAGAGCAGCATCGAGTGAACACAGGAGGACAACATTCGGTGAGCACTGAAGAACAGCAGTGACTGAACACTGGTGAGCAGCACCGAGTGAAGACTGGAGGAGAGCATTGCCTGAACACTGGAGAGCATCACTGAGTGAACACAAGATCTGGAGAGTAGCACCGAGTGATCACTGGATAGCCGGACCGAGTGAACACTGGAGAGCAGCATTGAGTGAACACTGGAGAAGAGCCCTGAGTGAATATCAGAGGGCACTATCGACAGAACACAAGAGGGAACTACCGAGTGAACACCAGAGGGCAGCTCTGAGTGAACACTAAGAGCAGCATTCTGTGAACACTGGATAACAGCACCGAGTCAAAACTAGAGAGCAGCAGCGAGTGAACACTGGAGAGCAGCACTGAGTGATTATCAGAGGGCACTATCGACTGAACAACAGAGAGAACTACCTAGTGAAAACCAGAGGGCAGCATTGAGTGAACACTGGAGAACAGCACCGAGTCAAAACTGGAGAGCAGCACAAAGTGAACACTGGAGTACGGCTTTGAGTGAACACTAGAGAGCAGCATCGTGTGAACACAGGAGGACAACATTGAGTGAACACTGGAGAACAGCACTGACTGAACACTGGTGAGCAGCAGCGAGTGAAGACTGGAGGAGAGAATTGTCTGAACACTGGAGAGCATCACTGAGTGAACACAAGATCTGGAGAGTAGCACCAAGTGAACACTGGATAGCCGGACCGAGTGAACACTGGAGAGCAGCATTGAGTGAACACTGGAGAGCAGCACTGAGTGCATATCAGAGGGCACTATCGACTGAACAACAGAGGGAACTACCGAGTGAACACCAGAGGGCAGCACTGACTGAACACTAGAGAGCAGCATTGTGTGAACACTGGAGAACAGCGCCGACACAAAACTGGAGAGCAGCACAAATTAAAAACTGGAGTACAGCTTTGAGTGAACACTAGAGAGCAGCACCGATAGAACACTGGACAGCAGCATTGTGTGAACACTGGAGAACAGCACCGAGTCAAAACTAGAGTGCAGCACTTAGTGAACACTGCAGAACTGCAACTTGTGAACACTGGAGATCAGCACCGAGTGAACACTGGAGAGCAGCATCGAGTGAACACTGGAGGACAGCATTGAGTGAACGCTGAGGAGCAGCACTGATTGAACACCAGAGGGCAGCACTGAGTGAACACTGGAGAGCGCCACTGAGTGAACACAGGAACTGGAGAGCAGCAGCGAGTCAACACTGCAGAACAACACCTTGTGAACACGGGAGAACCTCACCGAGTGAACACTGGAAGGCAAAACACGGAGAATACTGGATAGCAGTATCGAGTGAACATTGGAGTGCAGTATCGAGGGAGAATTGGAGAGCAGCATTAAATACATACAGGAACTGGAGAGCAGCACCGAGTAAACACTGGAGTGCAGCACGGAGTGACCACTTTAGAGCAGCACCGAGTGAATACTGGAGAGCAGCACTGAGTGAACACAGGAACTGGAGAGCTGCCCCGACTAAACACTGGAGAACAGCACCGAGTGAACACTGGAGAGCAGCACAGTGTGAACACTGGTGAGCAGCACCGAGTGAACACTGGAGGAGAGCATTGAGTGAACATGGAGAGCAGCATCGAGTGAACACTGGAGGACAGCATTGAGTAAACACTAGAGAGCAGCATCAAGTGAACACTGGAGGACAGCATTGAGTGAACGGTGGAGAGCAGCACTGAGTGAACACCAGAGGGAGCACTGAGTAAACACTGGAGAGCGCCACTGAGTGAACACTGGAGAGCGGCACTGATTGAACACAGGAACTGGAGAGCAGCACCGAGTCAACACTATAGAACAACACCTTCTGAACACGGGAGAACCTCACCGAGTGAACACTGGAAGGCAACACCCGGAGAATACTGGATAGCAGTATCGAGTGAACATTGGAGTGCAGCGTCGAGGGAAAACTGGAGAGCAGCATTAAGTGCACACAGGAACTGGAGAGCAGCACCGAGTAAACACTGGAGTGCAGCACGGAGTGAACACAGGAACTGGAGAGCTGCCCCGACTAAACACTGGAGAACAGCATTGAGTGAACACTGGAGAGCAGCACTGAGTGAATATCAGAGGGCACTATCGACTGAACAACAGAGAGAACTACCTAGTGAAAACCAGAGGGCAGCATTGAGTGAACAGTGGAGAACAGCACTGAGTCAAAACTGGAGAGCAGCACAAAGTGAACACTGGAGTACAGCTTTGAGTGAACACTGGTGAGCAGCACCGAGTGACCACTGGAGGAGAGCATTGTCTGAATACTGGAGAGCATCACTGAGTGAACACAAGATCTGGAGAGTAGCACCGAGTGAACACTGGATAGCCGGACCGAGTGAACACTGGAGAGCAGCATTGAGTGAACACTGGAGAGCAGCACTGAGTGAATATCAGAGGGCACTATCGACTGAACACAAGAGGGAACTACCGAGTGAACACCAGAGGGCAGCACTGAGTGAACACTAGAGAGCAGCATTGTGTGAACACTGGAGAACAGCACCGACACAAAACTGGAGAGCAGCACAAAGTGAACACTGGAGTACAGCTTTGAGTGAACACTAGAGAGCAGCACCGATTGAACACTGGAGAGCAGCATCGAGTGTACACTGAAGTACAGCGTTGAGTAAACACTAGAGAGCAGCATCAATTGAACACTGGAGGACAGCATTGAGTGAACGCTGGAGAGCAGCACTGAGTGAACACCAGAGGGCAGCACTGAGTGAACACAGGAACTGGAGAGCAGCACCGTGTCAACACTATAGAACAACACCTTGTGAACACGGGAGAACCTCACCGAGTGAACACTGGAAGGCAACACCCGGAGAATACTGGATAGCAGTATCGAGTGAACATTGGAGTGCAGCATCGAGGGAAAACTGGAGAGCAGCATTAAGTGCACACAGGAACTGGAGAGCAGCACCGAGTAAACACTGGAGTGCAGCACGGAGTGAATATCAGAGGGCACTATCGACTGAACACAAGAGGGACCTACCGAGTGTACACCAGAGGGCAGCACTGAGTGAACACTAGAGAGCAGCATTCTGTGAACACTGGAGAACAGCGCCGACACAAAACTGGAGAGCAGCACAAAGTGAACACTGGAGTACAGCTTTAGGTGAACACTAGAGAGCAGCACCGATTGAACACTGGAGAGCATCATTGTGTGAACACTGGAGAACAGCACCGAGTCAAAACTAGAGTGCAGCACCGAGTGAACTCTGGAGTGCGCCACTGAGTGAACACTGGAGAGCAGCACTGAGTGAACACTGGAGAGAAGCATCAGGTGAATACAGGAGTAAAACCTGAGTGAACACTGGAGAGCAGCACCGATTGAACACTAGAGAGCAGCATTGAGTGAACACTGGAGAGCAGCACTGAGTGAAAACAGGAACTGGAGAGCAGCACCGAGTCAACACTGCAGAACAACACCTTGTGAACACGGGAGAACCTCACCGAGTGCACATTGGAAGGCAACACCCGGAGAATACTGGATAGCCGTATCGAGTGAACATTGGAGTGCAGCATCGAGGGAAAACTGGAGAGCAGCATTAAGTGCACACAGGAATTGGAGAGCAGCACCGAGTAAACACTGGAGTGCAGCTCGGAGTGAACACAGGAACTGGAGAGCTGCCCCGACTAAACACTGGAGAACAGCACTGAGTGAACACTGGAGAGCAGGACCGAGTGAACACTGGAGAGCAGCATTGAGTGAACACTGGAGAGCAGCACTGAGTGATTATCAGAGGGCACTATCGACTGAACAACAGAGAGAACTACCTAGTGAAAACTAGAGGGCAGCATTGAGTGAACACTGCAGATCTTCACCTTGTGAACACTGGAGATCAGCACCGAGTGAACACTGGAGAGCCGCATCGACTGAACACTGGAGGCCAGCATTGAGTAAACACTAGAGAGCAGCATCAAGTGAACACTGGAGGACAGCATTCAGTGAACGCTGGAGAGCAGCACTGTGTGAATACCAGAGGGCAGCACTGAGTGAACACTGGAGTACAGCATTCAGTGAACGCTGGAGAGCAGCACTGAGTGAATATCAGAGGGCACTATCGACTGAAAAACAGAGGGAACTACCGAGTGAACACCAGAGGGCAGCACTGAGTGAACACTAGAGAGCAGCATTGTGTGAACACTGGAGAACAGCGCCGACACAAAACTGGAGAGCAGCACAAATTAATCGCTGGAGTACAGCTTTGAGTGAACACTAGAGAGCAGCACCGATTGAACACTGGACAGCAGAATTGTGTGAACACTGGAGAACAGCACTGAGTGAACACTGGAGATCAGCATCGAGTGGACACTGGAGAGCAGCATCGAGTGAACACTGGAGGACAGCATTGAGTGAACACTGGAGAGCAGCATCGAGTGAACACTGGAGGACAGCATTGAGTAAACACTAGAGAGCAGCATCAAGTGAACACTGGAGGACAGCATTGAGTGAACGCTGGAGAGCAGCACTGAGTGAACACAGGAACTGGAGAGCAGCACCGAGTCAACACTATAGAACAACACCTTGTGAACACGGGAGAACTTCGCCGAGTGAACACTGGAAGGCAACACCCGGAGAATACTGGATAGCAGTATCGAGTGAACATTGAAGTGCAGCGTCGAGGGAAAACTGGAGGGCAGCATTAAGTGCACACAGGAACTGGAGAGCAGCACCGAGTAGACACTGGAGTGCAGCACGGAGTGAACACAGGAACTGGAGAGCTGCCCCGACTAAACACTGGAGAACAGCACTGAGTGAACACTGGAGAGCAGGACCGAGTGAACACTGGAGAGCAGCATTGAGTGAACACTGGAGAGCAGCACTGAGTGATTATCAGAGGGCACTATCGACTGAACAACAGAGAGAACTACCTAGTGAAAACTAGAGGGCAGCATTGAGTGAACACTGCAGAACTTCACCTTGTGAACACTGGAGATCAGCACCGAGTGAACACTAGAGAGCAGCATCGACTGAACACTGGAGAACAGCATTGAGTAAACACTAGAGAGCAGCATCAAGTGAACACTGGAGGACAGCATTGAGTGAACGCTGGAGAGCAGCACTGAGTGAACACCAGAGGGCAGCACTGAGTGAACACTTGAGTACAGCTTTGAGTGAACACTAGAGAGCAGCATCGTGTGAACACAGGAGGACAACATTGAGTGAACACTGGAGAACAGCACTGACTGAACACTGGTGAGCAGCAGCGAGTGAAGACTGGAGGAGAGCATTGTCTGAACACTGGAGAGCATCACTGAGTGAACACAAGATCTGGAGAGTAGCACCAAGTGAACACTGGATAGCCGGACCGAGAGAACACTGGAGAGCAGCATTGAGTGAACACTGGAGAGCAGCACTGAGTGCATATCAGAGGGCACTATCGACTGAACACAAGAGGGAACTACCGAGTGATCACTAGAGTGCAGCACTGAGTGAACACTGCAGAACTGCAACTTGTGAACACTGGAGGTCAGCACCGAGTGAACACTGGAGAGCAGCATCGAGTGAACACAGGAGCACAGCATTGAGTGAACGCTGAGGAGCAGCACTGATTGAACACCAGAGGGCAGCACTGAGTGAACACTGGAGAGCGCCACTGAGTGAACACAGGAACTGGAGAGCAGCAGCGAGTCAATACTGCAGAACAACACCTTGTGAACACGGGAGAACCTCACCGAGTGAACACTGGAAGGCAACACACATAGAATATAGGATAGCAGTATCGAGTGAACATTGGAGTGCAGTATCGAGGGAGAATTGGAGAGCAGCATTAAATACACACAGGAACTGGAGAGCAGCACCGAGTAAACACTGGAGTGCAGCACGGAGTGACCACTTTAGAGCAGCAGCGAGTGAATACTGGAGAGCAGCACTGAGGGAACAGAGGAACTGGAGAGCAGCCCCGACTAAACACTGGAGAACAGCACCGAGTGAACACTGGAGAGCAGCACAGTGTGAACACTGGTGAGCAGCACCGAGTGAACACTGGAGGAGAGCATTGAGTTAACACTGGAGAGCAGCGCTGAGTGATTATCAGAGGTCACTATCGACTGAACAACAGAGGGAACTACCGAGTGCAAACCAGAGGGCAGCATTGAGTGAACACTGGAGAACAGCACCGAGTCAAAACTGGAGAGCAGCACAAAGTGAACACTGGAGTACAGCTTTGAGTGAACACTAGAGAGCAGCATCGAGTGAACACAGGAGGACAACATTCGGTGAGCACTGAAGAACAGCAGTGACTGAACACTGGTGAGCAGCACCGAGTGAAGACTGGAGGAGAGCATTGCCTGAACACTGGAGAGCATCACTGAGTGAACACAAGATCTGGAGAGTAGCACCGAGTGATCACTGGATAGCCGGACCGAGTGAACACTGGAGAGCAGCATTGAGTGAACACTGGAGAAGAGCCCTGAGTGAATATCAGAGGGCACTATCGACTGAACACAAGAGGGAACTACCGAGTGAACACCAGAGGGCAGCACTGAGTGAACACTAAGAGCAGCATTCTGTGAACACTGGAGAACAGCACCGAGTCAAAACTAGAGAGCAGCAGCGAGTGAACACTGGAGAGCAGCACTGAGTGATTATCAGAGGGCACTATCGACTGAACAACAGAGAGAACTACCTAGTGAAAACCAGAGGGCAGCATTGAGTGAACACTGGAGAACAGCACCGAGTCAAAACTGGAGAGCAGCACAAAGAGAACACTGGAGTACGGCTTTGAGTGAACACTAGAGAGCAGCATCGTGTGAACACAGGAGGACAACATTGAGTGAACACTGGAGAACAGCACTGACTGAACACTGGTGAGCAGCACGGAGTGAACACTGGAGGAGAGCATTGTCTGAACACTGGAGAGCATCACTGAGTGAACACAAGATGTGGAGAGTAGCACCAAGTGAACACTGGATAGCCGGACCGAGTGAACACTGGAGAGCAGCATTGAGTGAACACTGGAGAGCAGCACTGAGTGAATATCAGAGGGCACTATCGACTGAACAACAGAGGGAACTACCGAGTGAACACCAGAGGGCAGCACTGAGTGAAGACTAGAGAGCAGCATTGTGTGAACACTGGAGAACAGCGCCGACACAAAACTGGAGAGCAGCACAAATTAAACGCTGGAGTACAGCTTTGAGTGAACACTGGACAGCAGCATTGTGTGAACACTGGAGAAAAGCACTGAGTGAACACTGGAGATCAGCATCGAGTGGACACTGGAGAGCAGCATCGAGTGAACACTGGAGGACAGCATTGAGTGAACACTGGAGAGCAGCATCGAGTGAACACTGGAGGACAGCATTGAGTAAACACTAGAGAGCAGCATCAAGTGAACACTGGAGGACAGCATTGAGTGAACGCTGGAGAGCAGCACTGAGTGAACACCAGAGGGAGCACTGAGTAAACACTGGAGAGCGCCACTGAGTGAACACTGGAGAGCGGCACTGATTGAACACAGGAACTGGAGAGCAGCACCGAGTCAACACTATAGAACAACACCTTCTGAACACGGGAGAACCTCACCGAGTGAACACTGGAAGGCAACACCCGGAGATTACTGGATAGCAGTATCGAGTGAACATTGGACAGCAGCGTCGAGGGAAAACTGGAGAGCAGCATTAAGTGCACACAGGAACTGGAGAGCAGCACCGAGTAAACACTGGAGTGCAGCACGGAGTGAACACAGGAACTGGAGAGCTGCCCCGACTAAACACTGGAGACCAGCACTGAGTGAACACTGGAGAGCAGGACCGAGTGAACACTGGAGAGCAGCATTGAGTGAACACTGGAGAGCAACACTGAGTGAATATCAGAGGGCACTATCGACTGAACAACAGAGAGAACTACCTAGTGAAAACCAGAGGGCAGCATTGAGTTAACAGTGGAGAACAGCACCGAGTCAAAACTGGAGAGCAGCACAAAGTGAACACTGGAGTACAGCTTTGAGTGAACACTGCAGAACTGCACCTTGTGAACACTGGAGATCAGCACCGAGTGAACACTGGAGAGCAGCATCGAGTGAACTCTGGAGGACAGCATCGAGTGAAAACTGAGGACAGCATTGAGTGAACGCTGGAGAGCAGCACTGAGTGAACACCAGAGGGCAGCACTGACTGAACACTGGAGAGCGCCACTGAGTGAACACTGGAGAGCAGCACTGAGTGAACACTGGAGAGAAGCATCAGGTGAATACAGGAGTAAAACCTGAGTGAACACTGGAGAGCAGCACCGATCGAACACTAGAGAGCAGCATCGAGTGAGCACTGGAGGACAACATTGAATGAACACTGGAGAGCAGCACTGAGTGAAAACAGGAACTGGAGAGCAGCACCGAGTCAACACTGCAGAACAACACCTTGTGAACACGGGAGAACCTCACCGAGTGAACATTGGAAGGCAACACCCGGAGAATCCTGGATAGCCGTATCGTGCGAACATTTAGTGCAGCATCGAGGGAAAACTGGAGAGCAGCATTAAGTGCACACAGGAACTGGAGAGCAGCACCGAGTAAACACTGGAGTGCAGCTCGGAGTGAACACAGGAACTGGAGAGCTGCCCCGACTAAACACTGGAGAGCAGGACCGAGTGAACACTGGAGAGCAGCATTGAGTGAACACTGGAGAGCAGCACTGAATGATTATCAGAGGGCACTATCGACTGAACAACAGAGAGAACTACCTAGTGAAAACTAGTGGGCAGCATTGAGTGAACACTGCAGAACTTCACCTTGTGAACACTGGAGATCAGCACCGAGTGAACACTGGAGAGCAGCATCGACTGAACACTGGAGGACAGCATTGAGTAAACACTAGAGAGCAGCATCAAGTGAACACTGGAGGACAGCATTGAGTGAACGCTGGAGAGCAGCACTGAGTGAACACCAGAGGGCAGCACTGAGTGAACACTGGAGTACAGCTTTGAGTGAACACTAGAGAGCAGCATCGTGTGAACACAGGAGGACAACATTGAGTGAACACTGGAGAACAGCACTGACTGAACACTGGTGAGCAGCACCGAGTGAAGACTGGAGGAGAGCATTGTCTGAACACTGGAGAGCATCACTGAGTGAACACAAGATCTGGAGAGTAGCAGCAAGTGAACACTGTATAGCCGGACCGAGAGAACACTGGAGAGCAGCATTGAGTGAACACTGGAGAGCAGCACTGAGTGCATATCAGAGGGCACTATCGACTGAACACAAGAGGGAACTACCGAGTGATCACCAGAGGGCAGCACTGAGTGAACACTAGAGAGCAGCATTGTGTGAACACTGGAGAACAGCGCCGACACAAAACTGGAGAGCAGCACAAATTAAAAACTGGAGTACAGCTTTGAGTGAACACTAGAGAGCAGCACCGATTGAACACTGGACAGCAGCATTGTGTGAACACTGGAGAACAGCACCGAGTCAAAACTAGAGTGCTGCACTGAGTGAACACTGCAGAACTGCAACTTGTGAACACTGGAGATCAGCACCGAGTGAACACTGGAGAGCCGCATCGAGTGAACACAGGAGGACAGCATTGAGTGAACGCTGGAGGAGAGCATTGAGTTAACACTGGAGAGCATCACTAAGTGAACACAAGATCTGGAGAGTAGCGCCGAGTGAACACTGGATAGCCACCGAGTGAACACTGGAGAGCAGCATTGAGTGAACACTGGAGAGCAGCACTGAGTGAATATCAGAGGGCACTATCGACTGAACAACAGAGAGAACTACCTAGTGAACACCAGAGGGCAGCATTGAGTGAACACTGGAGAACAGCACCGAGTCAAAACTGGAGAGCAGCACAAAGTGAACACTGGAGTACAGCTTTGAGTGAACACTGGTGAACAGCACCGAGTGACCACTGGAAGAGAGCATTGTCTGAATACTGGAGAGCATCACTGAGTGAACAGAAGATCTGGAGATTAGCACCGAGTGAACACTGGATAGCCGGACCGAG